>NC_137889.1:67080201-67355201 GCF_963455335.1 Martes martes | reverse complement strand
CTTTCAGTTTTTCTTGATGTTCTTTCCTCCTAACTCCTATGGCAGTTATGAGCAATCTGTACCTCAGAATATAATGCTTGGCAGTATACTGTGTTGTTTTGTGTGTAGATTACAAGATCTTAGTCTACGTAATTTCCATAGTTCCTAGCTTAGTGCTGAGACTGTAGTGTATCCTAAATAAATTCTTATTTTTTTTAATTAGGCAAACTACTTGTCTTCATAACTTGTCTTACAACTTTCATTATGGTAGATATAAATTCAGATAAATTTGTTCCAACCAAAGCAGCAGTAAATTTGAGCAATAAATTTCAAAACTCTTTTTATCATAACTGGTGGTAAACTATTTTGTGAAAGATGGATTGGTTCAGAAATTAAGAAGAAAGTAATAGAAATAGGATATGTCTTCAAAGAGATATCCTATAGATAATATTTACACACTTGGAAACTTTGGTTTTTATTTGTAAAGAATAGTTTTCTGTAACAATTTACTTATGAATATTTACATCAGAAATTTTGGAACTCAGTAGGTAATGTTAAGTTGTAGCTTGAGGGTCCTTGACCCTGTAGTAATTTTTGTTATGATCAAAGATATTCAGAAGTATTCCAGAGGATTGGAAGCAAATGAAGTTACTTAAGGAATTTGAGAACATCTATTGGTTGTATATAGGTCTGGAGTGGAATTACACAATCTGTGTTGTTGTTGACACTGAGAAAGTGTGAGGTGAAGGGGCAGAGAGAGACAGAGAGAGAATCTTGAGCAGTCTCCAGTGCCCCATAGGGAGCCCCATGGAGGACTCAATCCCACAACCCTGAGATCTTGATGTGAGCTGAAACCAAGAGTTGGACACTTAAAGGACTGAGCCACCCGGGTGCCCCTATATAATCTGTGTTTTTAATAAGTACCCCAGTGTAAGAATCACTTGAGAACCACAAATAGTGTAGCCCACCTTGTAGTTTTTTGGCAAGGCTGCCTTCCATTTTAGGACCATTGTAAGCAATTATGATGTCTGATACTTGGCTCTTTCTTCTACCTATTGGAGCAGTTCTTCATTTCCTATTTATTTAATACCTGGTGCGTACCACTTAACATGCACTATCAAGCACTTGAAAAATCAATAAGAATAAAAGAGAGTGTGTGTTGCCTTCATAGAACTTTCAGTTGAATAGGGGAAAGAGATAAGTGAACAGATAATTAAAGACAAATAGCTTGAAAAGCAGTGTTTTGGGAGGTTAAAAAAAGCTTTTTTTTTTTTTTTTTAAATCTTTAGTCTTTTTTTAGTAAAAGGTCAGTATAGTTTCATGGCAAGAGTACTACCCAGTGTGATACCTGTATTTCTATTCTTGACTCTGTCACTAACTGGTCATGTGACAATGAACAAGTTAAACTAACAAAATCTTAATTTCATACATATTCATTTATTCCAGGCTGATTATCTGTGGGAAGAAGGCAATAGTCTGTTTTTGCATAGAGCCTGAGGTTTAAAGAAGGGAGATATTAACACAAATTATTGCATATTACTATAAAATTAAGTTCATTGGATGTTAAGATCCTCTTCAGTTCTGAGGCTCTATTTTCTAAAAGTTTATTCAAGAATCAGAAGAGAATTATCTAGATCTTCATATGTTAATATCTGTATCCACATATGCTATATTGATTTTCCTGTTTTTTTTTTTTAAGATTTTATTTATTTGACACACAGAGATCACAAGTAGAGAGGCAGTCAGAGAGAGAGGGGAAAGCAGGCTCCCTGCTGAGCAGAGAGCCTGATACAGGGCTCGATCCCAGGACCCTGGGATCATGACCTGAGCTGAAGGCAGAGGCTTTAACCCACTGAACCATCTAGGTGCCGCTGATTTTTCTAATTGTATTGCTTTGAACTAAAAACCCCAAGATCAAGAGTTGTATGTAACGACTGAGTCAGCTAGGTGCCCCACATATGCTGCATTTATAACTTCATATTTCATTTATTAAATTTAATATTTAGTATTTATATGACAATTATGATAAAAGGAATAATAGCTAATACTTATTGAGCAATTAACTGAGCCAGTTATTGTGCTAAGTGTTTTATAAGGATTATTTCATCTTATCTTAAAAATAGGCAAATGAGATAGATAGTATTAATTGACCCCATTTTACAAATGAAAAAACTAGAGCTTTAAAGTTTTGTCATGTGAGGGGTACCTCGGTGGCTGAGTCAGTTGAGCACCTGACTCTTGGTTTTGGTTCAAGTCAGGATCTCAGGGTCTTGAGATCTAGCCCCATGGGAGGAGTCAGCTTGAGATTCTTCCTCTCATGTGTTCAATCTCATATAAATATACATATAAAAATGTATATTATTATATATTAAGTATAAATATAAATATATATATATATTTTTTAAATTGTCATGTGAACAAAATCCAAGGGCCAGTAAATGGAGGAGTTACATTTGAACTCAGTTTTACTCAGAGCTCCTATTATAACCATTATGCAACTTCTTAATATTAGTAATTAGTATTACTTTTTTGAATACTTATATCTGTCACACACTGGCTGAATCCTTTATATACATTTCACTGGCTCCTCACTATAACCCTGTGAGGTAACTGCTGTTAACTCCTGGTTTACCTGGGAATAAATGAAGGCTTAGAGATGTTCATGGTTTTTCAAGTAATAAAGCTTTTTTTTTTTTAATACTTTATAATTTGCTACTTCAGCTGTGGTCAGCAGTGAAAGGTTTTATCTGTGGTTGACTTTTTGTTTCCAGAAACATAAGGTATCAGTCTTATTCTTTTTTTTTTTTTTTTTAAAGATTTTATTTATTTATTTGTCAGAGGTGGGGCGGGGGGAGTGAGCACAGGCAGACAGAGTGGCAGAGGGAGAAGCAGGCTCCTTGCTGAGCAAGGAGCCCGTTGCGGGACTCGATGCCAGGACGCTGGGATCATGACCTGAGCTGAAGGCAGCCGCTTAACCAACTGAGCCGCCCAGGCGTCCCAGTATCAGTCTCATTCTTTTGAAAATTTTATTTTTTTCTTTTCCTGTTCTACTTACCTTTTACTTAACTTTTAAAGTTTTACTTATTTATCTTGTTTGTATCTAAACTTACTTTTTATACAAAAAACAAACCAACCACCACTCAGTATTATTTTTTACAAATACTGTTCTTAATCAGAACCCCAGTATGTAAAATATGTAAAAAGGGTACCATATTAGTTGATATCAAGAGCTCATGGGTTTCTTACTACTGTTCAAGGCACCTCATGATGTGAAAATCATTCAGCCTACTTACAGAAATGATCTCAAATGGCAGCTTGTTAGAATAAAATCAAAGTAGAACCAAACCTCCTAAACCAAAATCTGGGACTCTTTCTAGTATTTTATCTCATTCCCTATAACTCTGATCGTCTGATATTGGATTAGTTTGCTTAAAAGTGTAATGAATTTTTGGTAAATAATACACACCAATATTCAAATGTTACTTACAGGTGAAAGTGACGCTTAATTGGACCTGGGTCAAAACTTTGCAGCATGGGGCACCTGGTTGGCTCAGTCAGTCAAGCCTCTGCCTTCAGCTCAGGTCATAATCCTAGGGTCCCGGGTTTGAGACCCATGTTGGGCTCCCTGCTCAGTGGGGAATCTGCTTCTCCCTCTGCCCCTACCCTCCACTTGTGTGCATGCTCTCTCTCTCTCAAATAAATAAATAAATTCTTCAAAATAATTTTAAAAAAAGCTTCCCATCATAAACAGCTATAAATATTATTAAAATAATTTGGAGATTTTATTTATTTATTGGAGAGAGAGAGAGAAAGTGCGACTTAGGGGAGGAGCAGAAGGAGAAGGGGGAGGGAATCCCAAGCAGACTCTGCACTGAACTCTGGGCTGGATCTCACAACCTTGAGATCATGACCTGAACAGAAATTAAGAGTTGGAGGCTTAACTGACTGAGCCACCCAGATAGGTGCCCCTTTATTAGAATAATTTAAGAACAGATTCTATATTACATATAATATTGCATTAATACTTAAATAATGTTTCTGAGTAATGTTATATAAGAAAATATCTCTGTTTTTAAGAGATGCTGTAGTTAAGAGTGATAGTGTCATGTTATCTATCTGTAACTCTCAAATGGCTCAGCAAAACTATATATGGTGGGGGGAGAGAGATTGAGAAAAGAAGCATGATAAGGCAAATGTAGGAAACTATAAACAAGGCGGGAAGTTTAAAGGCCATGTTAAGTTTTTTTATTGTGTTTTTGGCAACTTTTCCTTAAGTTTATAACTTCTAGTGGGGAAAATACTGAGAGAAATACTGAGAAAATAATGAAAGATTTCCTCTTGTATTTTGTTTCTTATGTTGTTTCTCTCTAGCTGTAGACCATTGAGAATTAAAGCTTGATGTTAAAATTCCTGTATAAACTATGATTTAGTTTTACTCCAAATTAGACATTTTGGCTGTATATTCAGAAGTAGAAATTCCCTTACTTTAAATTTAAAGTTTAATGAATTCTTACCAGATGCTTCCTGTGTCTTAAAAACAATACTTAGGTTGATATGTTACGTATTTTTCTTGAAAATACGTGGTATAGTCTTATACACAGGTATTCACCACTCTAAGGTATGGTAGAATATATCTGATCTGTACCTTTCCTCATTTATGAATGAGGAAACAGTTGTGACAGGTTAAATAATTTGTTGAAGATTGTATAACTGATCTCTGATAAAGCCAAGACTCAAAATCTTGTTCTCCTGGCTCCCACTTCATTTGGAGTATGATTGACTGTATTACTTTAAGGAAATCATTAGTTAATTCATTGTCAGTCATCCAAGTGTCTTTTCTTTCTTTTATCCTTACTTTCTTCTTTTCTTCCCTTTATTGATGCATTTCTAATTAAGTCTTCAAAATAGATTAATTATGGAACGAATATTTATTAAACCTGTTTTGTGCCAGGTATTATGCTAATTGCTGAGGATAAATCAATGAAAAAACAGATGTGGATACCGTCCTCATAGAGCTTAGAATTCAACAGATTGTTTGTTTCTTCACTATGAGTATGGCCTGGGATCTTCCTTTTATTTCCTGGTTCTTATTTCCTGGTATCATGCCAAAGAAATCCTTTAGTATCTTGTATTTAAAATGTTGTTACTTATCTCTGATTCTGGTCACAAAGATAATTTGGAAAATTTCAGAGGTTTGTTTTTTTTTTAATATGGAGTATTTATTACTCCCCAAAATTAAAAAGAGTAAATTATAACTTTAGAATAATAAACTTATGATATACTTAAAATTGCCTTCAATTAAAATTTTAAAAGGACTGTGGGCAGAAATAGCGAGAGGTTGGTAAAAGGTTGCAAACTTTCAGGTCTGAGGGTCTAAGTAAGGTCTGAGGGCCTAATGTAAAACATGGCGGCTATAGTTGATACCACTGCATTATATAATTGAAATTTACTAAGACGGTAGGCCTTAAATGTGTGTGCGGGCATGCGTGTGCACATAAACACACACACAAAAGTGGGGTCATGGATGTGTCAACTAACTGGATTGGGAGGGAGACAAAGTATATGTATTATGAAATCACCACGATGTATATTTTAAATATCTTACAATTTTATTTTTTAGTTAAGCCTCAGTAGAAATGAAATTTTAAAATGTAACTTCTAACATTGTAAAAACATTGTGAACATTATATCTAACATTATGAAGAAATGACAAAATGTACATTTTCTTAGTTTTACATTACTTTATTGACATTTATAGTACATTAGTAAGTATGTATTTCTGCAAAAGCAGAATGCATCTTAGTCAGCAGAAAATATATTCTGTTGAAGAAGAGTTAGAAACTTCATTGCCTGTGGGCCTCCCCTTGTTGATGTTTGCCACAAATTGGATCCTCAAGTCCAGTGGTTGTCAGTTCTGCCAATTAGAATCACCATGGAGCATTTTTAAAAATACTGATGTCGGGGCGCCTGGGTGGCTCAGTGGTTAAGTTAAAGCCTCTGCCTTCGGCTCAGGTCATGATCCTAGGGTGCTGGGATCGAGCCCCGCATTGGGCTCTCTGCTCGGCATAGAGCCTGCTTCCTCCTCCCTCTCTCTCTGCCTGCCTCTCTGCCTACTTGTGATCTCTGTCTGTCAAATAAATAAATAAAATCTTTAAAAAAAAAAATACTGATGTCTAGGGGCACCTGGGTGACTCAGTGGGTTAAAACCTCTGCCTTCGGCTCAGGTCATGGTCTCATGGTCCTGGGATCAAGCCCCACATCGGGCTCTCTGCTCAGCGGGAAGCCTACTCCCCCCTCTCTCTCTCTGCCTACCTCTCTGTCTGCTTGTGATCTCTCTCTCTGTCAAATTAAAAAAAAAAAAATACTGATGTCTAGTCCTCTCCTGCAGAGGTTCTGATTTAATTGGTCTGGAGTAGGGCTTGGGCATTCGTATTTTAAAGTAGCTTTCCACATTTTCTAATGTTGCTAATTGTAAAAATCATTTTTTTAAATAGTCAAGGGGAGATTTTTCTCCAGTTGTTTTTCTCTAAATGCAGTGAGCATTCCTAGAACTTGATGTTGGAAAGGCATTATAATGCCTTTATATTTTTCAGATTTCACAGAAATTTTATACTTCGTTCATATCTTCAACTTTTTCACTATCTAGGACATTATATATACTACTAATTTTCCTGTATACTTTTTTCAGATATCTTTGCTAATCAACAATTTATAGTGATTCTCTGTTGGCAGTTGGCTGTGCTCAGGCATTCATTTGGGACCCTACCTTACCCATGTTTATTTACCTCCTCCCCAATATGAAGACTCAAACCTAGTTTTTCTTGCTTGCTATCTGTCCCTCTCTGTTTTTGTCTCTCTCTCTCTCTCTTCTTTTTCTTGAAGACTTAAGCCTTCATGATCAGCTAATAGAATAGAGATCCTTTCTATATTTTTTAAATGATTTCTTTGATTTTCTCATGCAAAGTAAGGATAGTACTGGTCTTACATGTCTTTTCAGGCTATTTTGAGAATAAATGTGCTGAGTAAGCATTTTTATGTACTTGTGTAGGCGCCTGACTGACTTTTTGAAGAGAATTAACCACCTAAGGAATATAAATTGCTACTAAATGTTAAGTACTACTGTTGCTAAATGTGAAGTACTACTATTTATTACTGTCAGAACCCAACTTAATATTTTGCAATATACGGTTTTGTTCTCTAATTCTATAATGAATTTCTTTTGGTTGTATCTAAAACACTGAAGAATACCTAGTAAAAAGAAAAGATCTCTGAATGAAGATGTTCCAAAGTATATACACTCTTAAATCTTAGGTACTTTTGAAAATTTAAAGGCATTAATATGTGGAAAGACACAACAGTGGCACATACTAAGTGCTGAGTAATTGTTAGCCATTTATTTGTACTAAAAGAAATATAGAAAGGGTAAACCAGGGACTTAATCAGATTGATTACCTGCAGCAGGTTAGTAAGAAATGGGTTAGAAAAAAATAAGGGAATGGGAACATAATTAGGAGGGATGAAGAGGGACTGGTGTTTCTCTGACTATACCTTTTCATACTTTTTTGGCTCTTAAAATGCTACTAATCTTCCATGTACCAAAAACATATGATGTGGGAGGAATCCAAAATTTAACGTGCTGCAAATGAATAACATAACCACACTAATGGGTGTGGAGGAATATAAAAGAATGAAGCTAAGTAATTTTGGGAAATGGTTACTGTGACTATATCCAGTAATGCTAAAGACAAAAGGAATTGTACACAAATATTTTACTCTAGTTAAGAAATTTGCTTGTTTAGGCAATATTGAAGCTCCTTGTATGTATAGTAGGATTCATCAAATAAGTAAATATAGTTTGGATGATGAGAGAAATCTCTTCCTGTTAGAGAAAGGAGTTACAAAGTTGGAAAGAAGAAAGTCTAGAATGTATCCTGTGGTGATGAATTGAATCAAAGGTATCAGTCTGAACTTGTTACATATATACACAAAGATGAACAGAAACAGAAATAAATATACATGTGTGGTTATGCCCAAGTTAGCATACATACTAGCAAACATGCCACTCACTAATAAAAGAAACAAGGTCTTGGAGAAATGGTTGATTTCAGAGCTGAGAGAGGGAACTTAGAAGATCTTGGAATATCTTATTGTGCTAGAAGGTAAGGAGGTAAAACATCATCAAAAATGGATAGAAGCATGTTGAAAGGACACAAGAGGCCCAATTTGGAACTTCAGATAGCTAAATTTGACAATTTGAGCAATACTGTTGATAGGAATAGATTAAAATCCATAGAATAAAATTATTTGTGAGGATATAGTCAAGTAATTAAATAAATTTTTAAAATAAGTGACAACTCTTCCTTAAAGTAGAATTCCAATTATTAAATATAAAAAATTAGTGTAGACAAATGACCTTTTCGTAAGCACCATAGTAATATTGTTATAGGCAAGAATTAAAAATAGATACTAAAATTTAGATGAAGGAATAATGAAAGAGGATAATATCAGAGTCTCAAAAGCATCTCTTCACAAGATACTTAATAATTACAAGGAAGAAATCGATTAACTTTATTGTGGAGAAGCCCGACATAACACCTTACTAACCAAATGATCAAAGTCAACATCACCAGTGATAAGACTTATTGACATCATATACCACTTAATATGGTGCACTGAGAACACAATAGCACTTCCTTAGTCTTCTTGACAAAAATGCAAAACCTCCATCTAATCAGGAGAAAATTTTGGACAATTTGAGGGAATAGTGCACAAAATAAATAACCAGTAATCATCCAAAGTATAAAGGTCATGAAACAAGGAAAGACTAAGAAATTATTCTAGATTTGAGGAATCTAAAGAGATACAGCTACTAAATGCACTTTGGGATTCTGGACTAGATCATGGACCAAAAAAAGGGCAATTTGTTAGACATTTGAGAAAATTAAAAAAAATTTCAAATGAAGTCTGTAGTTAATAGGATTATATCACTGTTAATTATTAAATTTAGATAATTGTAATGTGGTTATATAAGATAGTAACAGTAAGAGAAGCTGAGTGTGTAAAGGAACTCTAATATTTTTGTAAAATTTATTTTAAATCTAAAATTTTTAAATAAAAATCAAATTGTTAATGCTTAAGACTTCTAGTCTTAGAACTCAGAGACCCCACTTCCCTCAAATTTAGACAGTTCTTAAAAACTATTTTGCCAGATTACAGTAAAATAGAAGTACTCTATTGGAAAGACTGTGGGATGTGCAGTCAGAGTTGATAATCACTGTGATGACTATTTTCTTAGTACATAACATTGGAATATGAACCTGACTTAAAATCTCTTTATAATCTGTCAAATAAATAAATAAAATTAAAAAAAATCTCTTTATAAGTTTCTTTTTTTACCCACCCGTCCAGCTGTATCTCTCCCCATTCCTCCCTTTGATACTTTCCTGCCAGTATATACCCACTTATAAACTCTCACTTTTGCTTCATACTCTTTCAGTGGTCCCATCTCCAAGCCATTGCATATTCTTTTTCCCTCCCTAGTTTAGCTCTCCTGCCACATCTCCTATAATAGTTTCTATTTTCCACTTTATAATACTTGTGACATATAGTAATCACTTGACAAATTATCCCCTATTCCTAACCTGTAAATGTCAGAAGGAAAAGTATTATATGCATGTTTGTTTATTAAGATTTGCTGAGAATATTGCCTAAAATATTTTACTTGCTTAATAAATATCTGTTGAAAGAATGAGATAAATGAATGAAAGAGTAAGTATAGATTTCAAAGTTTAAACATATGATAAAAGTAGAAAGGAACTAGAAAATCAAGACTGAGATTTGAAATTTATTTTTTATAATATTGTCTCTTTTTTGTGGGACCTAGGGCACAAGCATAATTAAAAACAAAACAAAAGAAACAGTGAATTGCTTTATGCATGACGTATAACTTGTCTGGTCCCAGCTTGTGTTTGTTATGACCCAAGATCTACTTGAGGTCTCTTGATACCACTTTCTCCATCTAGTCCCAGCAAAGAAATTGTATTGTTTTAAAATCAGCCTAGGGAGTACTTTATTTTGGGATCATGTGAATTTTCTTTCGAAGTTCACAAAGGAACCCCCAAAGCTATTGACACATCCTTTAGTTTGGACTTTCCTAAGACTCATAGATATCAGTGAGCTGCCTTTCTTATGTTCTCCCACATCTGAAGAGTTCATTGCTTTCATCATTATCAGGAGGTTTTACTACAAGCATAATTATGTAGAGCCTTATTGTTGGAAACAAAGGACCGCATTGATTGTAGAGCCTGTATTATTTTCTCATTGCTGATGTAGAAAGTTACCACAAATATAATGGCTTGAATAATTGTTGTTTTGGAAATTCTGGTCAAAATGGGTCAGGAGGGCTGTGTTCCTTCTGGAGA
The DNA here is from genome assembly GCF_963455335.1 of Martes martes. NCBI lineage: Eukaryota > Metazoa > Chordata > Mammalia > Carnivora > Mustelidae > Martes > Martes martes. Next base: position 67,344,801 of record NC_137889.1, on the reverse strand, counting down.
CTCTGGAGAATACTTTTATTGATTTTTTTTTTTTTAATAGTTTCTAGAGGATACCTGCGTTTCTTGGCTCATGGCCCTTTCCTCCATCTTCAAAACCAGTAGCACAACATCTTAGAATTTCTCTTTGACTCTGCTTCTATTGTCAGTCTTCTTCCCTCTGCTCCTATCATCAGATTGCCTTCTCTCACTCTAACCCTCCTGCCTCCCTCTTGTAAGGACCTTGTGATTACAGTAGCCCGCCCAGATAATCCAGGATAATCTCCCTATCTCTAGATCTTTAATCACATCTACAAAGTCCCTTTTGCCATGTAAGGCAATATAGTCACAGTTCAGTGGTTAGTATGTGGACATCTTTGTGGGGAGGGGCTTATTCGACTTAGTATCATAGTGCCCATCCTCTTAATCCTTTCTCTGAGATGATACATTAATAAAAGCTGGTGATTAGTTAAGGTAGACATGAGTTTGGATCTCTTTACTTACAAGGTATGTAATATTGGCAGAGCACTTGGTTTGTAGTTATGTTTCAGTTAGTTACCCTCTCAGACCTCCATTTTCCTTATATTTTGCTTTAATGAGCAAAATAGGGATGGTATTTCACAGGATTAAATATCAGATGTGGGGGCGCCTGGGTGGCTCAGTGGGTTAAGCCTGTGGTTTTGGGTCAGGTCAAGATCCCAGGGTTGTGGGATTGAGCCCCACATCAGGCTCAGAGCCTGCTTCTCCTTCTCCCTTGGCTGCTCCCCTTTTTGCTGCTCTCTCAAATAAATAATAAAATCTTTTAGAAAAATTAATAAAAAATAAATATCCAAATGTTAAATATGAGCCACTTTGCCTGGTCTCAGACACAGAAAAAAAATAATTATAAAAAATAAGGCCTTGTTTACTTTTTTTGTTTTTAAAGATTTTATTTATTTATTTGACAGACAGAGATCACAAGGAGGCGGAGAGGCAGAGGAGGAGGAAGCAGGCTCCCCGCTGAGCAGAGAGCACGATGCGGGGCTCGATCCCAGGACCCTAGGATCATGACCTGAGCCGAAGGCAGAGGCTTTAACCCACTGAGCCACCCAGGTGCCCTAAATTCCACATATCTTAAAGTGTACAGTTTTATATGTGGACATATTTATATCCTTGAAACTAACACCACAATCAAGAGATTTCCTCCTGGGGCGCCTGGGTGGCTCAGTAGGTTAAAGTCTCTGCCTTCGGCTCAGGTCATGATCTCAGGGTCCTGGGATCGAGCCCCATATCGAGCCCCGCATCGGGCTCTCTGCTCAGCGGGGAGCCTGCTTCTTCCTCTCTCTCTGCCTGCCTCTCTGCCTACTTGTGATCTCTGTCTGTCAAATAAATAAAAATCTTTAAAAAAAAAAAAAAAGAGAGATTTCCTCCTGCCCTTTGTGATCCCTTTTTCCCTCTCCCTGCCTCCAGCCAACCACTGATCTGCTCTCTCTTTAGATTAGCCTGCGTTTTCTAGAACTGCATATAAATGACTCTATCTAGTTTGTATTCCTTTTTTTTTTTTCTAGCTTCTTTAACTCAACATGATTATGTTGATATTCATCTATTGTGGTTGTATATTTCAGTCGCTCATTCCTTTTTATTCCTAAGTAATATTCCGTTATATGGATATATCACAGTTTGTTTTACCTGTTTGACTTGTTGCACATTTTGTTGTCTCCAGTTTTGGGGTCTTACAAATAAAGCTGTTATGAACGTTCATGTTGAAGTCTTTGTGTGGGTATGTGCTATCTTTTCTCTTGAGTGAATACCCACCAGTGGAATAACTGTTATCATACCGTAGGTTTATTTCAATGTATTTTTTAAAAAAACTGCTAAATTGTTTTCCAAGGTGGTTATGCCATTTTACATTGCCACCAGCAGTGTATTAGAGTTCCAGTTCCTTTATATCCTCAGACCAACACTGGTACTCTGTTTTTAATTTTAGGCAGTCTATTGAAAATGTATTTCTTTGTGATTTTAATTTGCATTTCCCTAATAGCTAATAATATTGAGCATATTTTCATGTGCTAATTAGTATTTCACGTAGGCATATATCTTCTTTGGTGAAATGTTCATATCTATTGCCCATTTAAAAAGTAGGTTATCTTTTATTACTAAATTGTAAGTGTTCTTTATATATTGGGGATAAAAATATATAAGTATCTGCTTTGCACATGTTTTCTTCCAGTCTGTGGCTTGCCTTTTCATTTTCATGCAAGCATCTTTTGGAAAGAGTTTTTAACTTTAGTGAAGCTATGACTTTTTAAATTATGTTTTTATGTGTGGATCATGCTTTTAGTATCGTATTTTAAAAATCTTGGCCTAACCTAGGCTCACAAAGATTTTTTTTTAATTTTTCTCCTAGAAATTTTATAGCTTTACATATTACCTTTACATCCAAGAACAATTTAGAACTAATTTTTGTGTATGATAGAAGGCATGGATTGAAGATCATATTTTTATATGAATATCCAGTAGTTCTAGCACCACTTATTAAAAAGACAATCCTTTATCCGCTGAGTAACCTTTTGCACCTTTATCTAAATTCTGTTACCCATATATACATGGGTTTATTTCTGGACTTTTTCTTCTGTCTTTTTGATCTCCAGCTATCTTCCTGTGAGGATCGCATGGTCTTGATTACTGTAGCTTTGAAATAAGTTTTGAGGTCAGGTTTTATTAGACTTCCAACTTTATTCCTTTTTCAGAGTTGTTTTGGATAGTCTAGGTCTTTGGAATTTCCAAATGTATTTTAGAATTAACTTGTCACTTTCTATACAGAAGCCGTCTGGGATTTTGATTGGATTTTATTGATAAATTTGGGGAGATTGACATCATAATTATATTGAATCTACCAACCCATGAAAAAGAAATATCTCTACATTTATTTAGGTCTTCTTTAATTTCTCTCAGCTATCTTTTGTAGCTGTCAGTGCACACATTTTACACACCATTTTGGATTTATTTATTTGGATTTCGTATTTTCTTGATCCTATTGAAATCAAATGTTATTTTTAATTTAATTTTGGATTGTTACTAGTGTATGGAAATATAGTTTCTTTTTGTATGTTGATCTTGTATCCCACAATTTTGCTCAACTCAGTTATTCTGGTAGATCTTTTTGTACCTTCTATCTGACTTTCTATATAGACAGTTTTGCTGTCTTCAAAAAAAACAGTTTATTTCTTTTCTAATCTAGATTTTTTGAAGTTTTTGTTTTTTTGTTCTCTCGCTTAATTATGTAGCATAATGTTGCATAGAAGTGATGACATCTATAAATTGATGTCTTGATCCTGATTTTAGGGGCAGGGGAGACATTTTAGTTCTTTATTATTAAATATAATGTTTCTGTAGGTTTTTCATGGATGCCTTTTATCAGATTGAGGTATCATGGCTAGGTATTGTCAGATGCTTGTTCTATGTCTATTGAGATAATTGTGTGGTTTTCTTTATTTCTTTCTTAATTTATTATTAAGAAATAATATTTTCTATTTTGGATATTAAATCTTGCATTCTGAGGATGAACTTCTCTTGGTCATGATGTATTATTTTTATTTATGATTGAATAATGATTTGGTGTAACTCTCCATTTAGAATTTTTGCTCTGTGTTCATGAAAGATACAGGTCTGTAGTTTTCTTGGAATGCCTTTGTCATGTTTTGTATCAGGATACTAGCTTCATAAAATGAGTGGGAAGTCTTTCTTCCTCATCAAAATCAGAGTAATTCATGTAAAATGGATATTTCCTCCTTGAATGTTTTAAAGTATTTGGCAGTAGAGCCAGGTCCGCCTAGAATTTTACTGTTTTTAAACTACAAATTCAATTTCTCACTTAATGAAAGTTATTCAAATTAGTGGCATGTAGTTGTTTATAATACTTATTCTTTATATGTTTGCAAGGTATGTAGTAATGTTGCCTCTCCCATTCTTGATATTGGCAATTTGTGTCTCCTTTCTCTTTCTGCTTGATGGATTTTTATTTTTTGTTTTTTTTTTTTTTTTGTCTTATAGTCTCTGATTTTTATTGTGATTCTTAATTATCTCCTTTCTTCTCCTTTGGGTTAAATTTGTTCTTTTTAAAATTTTTTTTCCTTCTCTCTTTTTTTAAGATTTCTTTCAGAGAGAGAGAGGGCATGTGCATGAGCTCCTGTGCATGTGCAAGGGGGAGGGGCAGAGGGAGAGGAAGAGAGAGACTCTCAAGCAGACTCTGCTGAGCTTGGAACCCGAGATTTGGCTGGATCCCAGAACCTTGAGATCATGATCTGAGCTGAAATCAGATGTCAAATGCTCAACTGACTGAGACACCCAGGCCCCTCTGTTCTTGTTTTTCTTAAGGTCACTGATTTTAGGCTTTTCTTCTAATATAGGCACTTAGGCACTAAGGTACAGCTTTAGTATTCTACACATTTCGATTAGTGGTATTTTCGTTTTTCTTCTGTTGAAATGTTTTCTACCTCTCTTTTGATTTTCTTCTTTGACACTGGGATATTGAGAAAGATGTTACTTAGTTGGTGAATATTTCCATTGTTTTTTGATTAATGATTTCTGATTTAACTCCATTCAGAAAACATACTTTGTATGATGTGAATCCTGCCTAATTTGTTGATATTTGTTTTATGGTCCAGAATATTGTGTCTTGGTGAAATGTTTCAAGTACGCTTGAAAAGGATGTATATTCTGCTGTCATTGGCTGTAGTATTTTATAAGTGTCAATTAGGTCAAGTTGGTTGATAGTGTTGTTCAAGTCTTACATAATCTTACTGATTTTCTATTTGTCCTATCAATTATTAAGAGAAGGATATTGAACCTTTTCTCATTTTGGTTCTTTCTCTGGCCTTGGGTAGTTTCTTCACATGCTTGTGATAATTAGATCTCTGCAGAGTACTTGAGGGCAACCTCCTTTACATCTCTTGTGTCCTTTCTCTATGCGGCTGTCTCCTTTTCAGTACTCTGTCCTATGAGCTTTTAGTTCTTCTATTTCTTGAACTCGGAATCCACTGGACTTTGCTTAGGTTCCCCTCCAGTGCTTTGGCTAGAAGCTCTCAAGACTGTGAGCTGGGGAAATTATAGGACTCACCTTGTTTGTTTCCTATCTCTTAGGGTTCTCCGTCTTTTATTGTCTGATGTCTAGTGTCATGAAAACTATCATTTTGTTTATCTGGTATTTTTGGTTGTTTTATTTTATAGGGTAAATTGTCATTGCTCTATCTTGGCCAAAGTGGAGGGTCTTATTAATTTTAGGATAAATTGTTGATTGCTAGGTCTTTGATACTGATAGGATAGAAATTCAAAGCTGAGTACACCATAATATTATCAAGGAGTTAAGAAACAAACAGGAAAATAGATAAGTATAAATAACCGTAATATCATATTATAAATAATGTTTAAATTCTGATATGAACAAAATGATGTGATAAAACTAAGGAGTAATCAGTTTTGTCTAACTTTATGGGAGAAACAGTTACATGTAAATTGGATTTTGAAAGATGAGTGAATTTTGCCGTGGGATAAAGGAGTACTTTGGTATATGCTTTTCATTATGTGATTGCTCATCCAACCAATTAGATTTCTTCTTTACGGCCTACATGAAGTTATGAGGAAACCACTGAATACCTTTAATTCAAACTATTTTATGGATCTTTTACACATTGATGGTAGGAGTGCAAAAGGTATTACCACTTTGAAGAACTATTTGTCATCTTCTTATAAAGTGGCTATGTAACCCAAGAACCCTACTCTTAGATATTGACTCAGGTAAAATCAAAATGTAGTTAACATGGGGAAAAAAAACCCTATTCTGAATGTTTTTATAGCAGATAAAGATATCTATGATATGTTCATACAGTGGACTATTGCTCAGCAATAGAAAAGAATAAATTACTGATACATTCAACAACATGGATAAATCTTAAATGCATTACACTGAAAAAAGCTAGACTCAAAAGTCTGTGTTTTATGTTTTTATTTGTATGAAATTTTAGAATAGGCAAAATGTAGAGGTAAAAATCAGACCTGGGATTTGTTGAGGTTGACTGTTAGAGGTGCAAAGAGCATTTTTTGTGTGTACTTATGTGTGTAACAAAACTGTTCTTGATTGTGTTGGTGATTACACAACTCTGTAAATCCATTAATGTAACCAATTCTTATCCTTAGAAAGCTCATTATAAGATTGACCCTTGAATGGCAAATGGGAACTGGAATGACATATAGTTTTTTATATAAATATAAAACTTTCTCCAAATGTAAGAGTGGCTCACTGTGGCTAGAATATAGAAAAAATGCAATTTATGCTAAACATCACGTTTCCTTCAGAGAGTCTGGAATTATGGCCCATGGTATGTAGAGGATGCCTTAGTGACCAGTGCCAAATAAAAGCCTTAGGAACCAACTCTCTAATGAGCTTCCCTAGACAAACATTTCACACATGTTCTGTCAATTCATTGCGGGAGGAATTAAACACATCCTGAGAGGACTTTTGGAAACGTGCGCCTGGTTTACTCCAGACTTCACATCACGTGCCTTTTCTCTTTGTTCATTTTCTTTGCATCCTTTTTTTTTTTTTTTTAATAAGAAATGGTAGTCGTGAGGATGATTATCTACTGAATCCTCTTAGTTCTCCTAGTGAATCAGTGAATCTAAAAATGGTCTTACTGATCCTGACACAATCGCATTTACTTATCAAAACTCATCATGTGTCCAAAAAAGCCTTATATAATGTTCTAATTATTTTTATTTTTTTCTAATATTTTATTTATTTATTTGACAGAGAGAGATCACAAGTAGGCAGAGAGGAAGGCAGAGAGAGAGAGGGGGAAGCAGGCTCCCTGCGGAGCAGAGAGCCCGATGTGGGACTTGATCCCATGACCCTGAGATCATGACCTGAGCCGAAGGCAGAGGCTTAACCCACTGAGCCACCCAGGCACCCTGTTTTAATTATTTTTAAAATAAAAAGAACCAGAAGTTGTTAGGCTTCTTAAAGTTATAATCTTTTCATGATTACAAGAAAACTATCTCATTAAATAATTTTGGTATAGAAGTAGAATCATGGCTTTTGGCCTCATATAGCTCTGGATTTGAAAATCAGCTCTTTTAGTTAGGTTTTTTGTTTTTTTTTTTAAATCTACACCTCAGTTTTTCTCAACTCTTAAATGGCAGTGTTAATTCCTATCTTTCATGTGAAATGATATAGACTACTTGAGGAGATGGGTGTTAAGGAGGGGTCTTTTGGATTAGATGCACTCTGAGAGCAAATTCTGTAGATTGGTAGCAGGAAATTTAGATTACATGTGATGTAATAGTGCTGATGTGGAAAAACATTCAAGTGAGAAGTTAGTGACAGGCTACTATGTTTTTGGCTATGCTGTGTTAAGTAATGTAAACATATATACCATAGTCCATTTTAGATAAGATGCCAAACAATAATTAGGCATTTGTTGAAAAGAGAAAAATCCAAGGTCTGTTCTGAGATCAGAACAGCTTTCCATTGCTTATACTATCCCTATTTATAGCCCATTATAATAATTAGGTTATGATTAAACCTAGAAACACTTCTGGTTACAGAAGTCTACAAGTAATCTACCAATTTGTTTCCTTGACCTCAGTCTCTCTTAACATTATTGAAGCCCCCATAGTACCCTTGTTAAACTCACTCTCTGTTGATAAACTTAAGACATGACATTCAAGGCCCCTTAGTGCTAGTCTTTAAATCTTCCTTGCCATTCATCCATGTGTCTTTAGCCATAGTAGGCAACTTGCATTCTAGATGCATTTTTCTTCATCTTTACTCATGTTCTTCTTAGTGTCTTCATTGTTCTCCCCATCCTCCTGCTTAGTGAGTTCCTGTTTATCTTTGAAAACCCATTTGAAATGTAACTTCCTCTATGTACTTTATCAGCCTTTGTCCCTTCTTTTTCTCTGGTAATATTATCTGGTAAATTGTTTTCTTGCTCATATGTGTTATCATAGCACTTGATAAATACATGTATCAAAGCACTTGTTAGTTTGCAACCTTGGGAGTTCCCTGGTGACCTGTGAAAATGATGCCCATATACAGAGGGAAAGGAGAGACCGGATAAAGAGGCAGACCATTCTACATTTAGTAAGTATATTTAAGAAGGAAGGAAGCTTTTATACAAGGCTTATCTTGGGCAGGTGTGGGATGAATTAGATCTCTGTACCTGTCTGTCAGAGTCTATGTAGAGACATTAAAGGGATTCCGTCATGTGTGCATTCCAATGGTCTCCATCACATTACTCTCTCAATGCTGCATCCTTGAAGTGTCTCCTGAGTAGGAAAGTGGATAGAACACACATTCCAAGGACAGAAGACGGGATAAGAAGCCTCCACTTGCCTTGGTCAAGTTTGTCAGTCATGTGGTGGTCACATCCCCCTGATGACCTCCTCCAACAGCATTTAGAATCTGGTATGCATTTTCTGTTTTTCCCACTACATGAAAAGTACCTGGAGAGTAGAAAATTACAATTAATTCATTTTAGTATTCTCAATCCCTGGACCAGTACTTGGCATATACTATGTACAGTATTTAGCAGTGAATGAAGGAAACAACATTGATAAGAGGATGTGTTGATGTTTCTTTGTACACTTTAAAAGTGTTAGGAGGAGCTGTCCTAAATTGAGCTGGAAACAAAGAAATAAACTGTGTTTAGGGATGAAATTAATTATACTCAAAGTAATTCTTTTATTTTTATATCATATTTGCCATCTTAACAAATTTTTGTAGGCAATAATGGAAGTGATACTTTCTGGTATACCTTGTCTCATCAATTTGACATGCTTTTGCCGTCTTATTGTACCCTGGTCTTACCTAGACTCCTTTCCCTTCATACTTATACAGTGCCTTTGAAGTTTTCTCTAGAAATTCAAAGTCAGCCTCCTAAATTCCTTTTCTAAAATGACCAGTTACCTCCAGGCAATCACAGTTTCCATTAGTGAGTGTGGCTTATATTAGCTAGATTACATTTTGTTAGATAAATTATGTCCAGGTACAGATATGGGCATTTCAATAAATTTAGCTATTCAAGTTATATTTGCATTTTAAACACAATTTGCTTATCTAATTAAATTGCTAATTTAGAGGTTTAGAGTACAATATAATCTTTGTTATCAAACAATATTCCCATTGCCTCACCATGCATTGCTGCTTTTTGTGTACTTCCTTCAGACATTTTTTGCCTTTGCAGATGGATCTGTACCATATAGCAGTGGTTCTCTACCTTGTCTACATATTGGAATTTGGGAAGATTTAAGAAATCCTGTTGCCTGGATCACAGTGGATCCGCAGTGGATCACACTCACAGAGATTTAATTGTTCTGAGGCTTGGCCATTTCTCTGGATTTTTTAAAATCCCCAGGGTAAATCTTTAATCTTAACAAGCTTGTACTTTGGGTGGGATCAGATTGCTTTAACCCTGTAAAATAGAGGTGATCTACTGTGACTTTGTGTAGTAATACCTTCTCATTACTTACACTTCTGCCAAATGGCATTTTGTATGAATCAAATAGAGGCTTTCATGTGTACACTCTGTCTTCCTCTGTAGTAGTGATATTACAGTATCAATATGAAGTCTAAGGTTCTTACAAAGTTTAATTTTATAATTTTTCACTTTATAACAGTTTATGATCTCATGGATTACATTATGTTTACTATCTTGTGAGCTTCTGTGGAAAGAAAAAAATGGAATTTGGATTAGATTTTGCTTTCCATTTAATTATCTTTTGGGGACTTTGAAGTGTGTTTTAGATTTGCCTTTTTTTTTAATATTTTATTTATTTATTTGACACACAGAGAGAGATCACAAGTAGGCAGAGAGGCAGGCAGAGAGAGAGAGGGAAGCAAGGCTCCCTGCTGAGCAGAGAGCCTGATGCAGGACTCGATCCCAGGACCCTGAGATCATGATCCAAGCCGAAGGCAGAGGCTCAACCCACTGAGCCACCCAGGCGCCCAGATATTTGTCTTTTTAGTTATAGATACTTTAAGTGCAGAAATTCTGTATGATATAATTTGAAAATGAAAGAGAGGTACTATGTTTTTGGTGTAGTTTAATGAATTTAATAACTTTTTAAGGTAATAGGATTTATTCTGAGGTAGTCTAAGGATTTGTGAGAAAATATACAGTGTGTTAAGATAATTCTAATGTGATTGTCCTATAAAATCATTTTGTGAAATATTATATGGATTTACATTTTCCTTTTGTTCTTAAAGTTTCTTTGTGCTTGCTTTTTACATCTATTAAGTATCAAGTTCAGTAGCTACTACAAATCTCATTTGGAAATTTAAATTTTCTGATAGATTTTTCACATTTTCAGTCTTTGGGATATTTACCAAATTTATTTACCTAAGTTAAATATCATAATAATTAAGTGTTATGGCAACTTGATAACCACTAATTGAAAGAGCATGTTTGTGTAATAAAGAAATAAGGATTTCAGTAGGCTTTTTGCTTGTAGGACTGTCATTATAATAGGAATGTGTTAAATATCCACTTGAAAGAACAATCTAGAGATAGAAAGGATTTATGTGTTTCATATACCTTTTTAAGAAAGTATCGCTCTTCCAGAATAAGGTCAAGATAGGTCTCTGATCAGTATCAGAAGGAAGGGGAATCTATTTTCAAACTTTTTCAGAATTCAATTGTTTTTGAGAGCACACTATCTGTGGAGTATCGATCGTCGGGGTCCCGTAGTTAGTCAAAGGCTATCTCCTTTGACTCACCCCTTAGTGTGGTGTCATCCTCCTTCATGTGATAGATTGTTACAATCTCAGGCAGTGTAATTACACACTAGCCAAGTGGGTCATTTATTTCTTTACCTTCACCATTTACCAAAAATCTCCTTTATCTTTGGGAGCCAGATCTTTCTTTTGCAGTAAAAGCAAAATAATGGCACATAAAACATTAGATGTAAGAACTAAGCCCCATAAAAATATTAAGAGAATAACTTTAAAAAAGCAAACTGTTACATCTTGTATTATTAACTCTGTGACACATGTATGTAAAGGACATAACATAGTGACTGGCACATAGTATGCATTCATGTGTTTATTTTACCATTAATAGTAAGTTAGAATCTAAATATTCGGTATTTTGGGGAAATAAAAAATAGAAGTACTTTGCTTTTACTCTTTACCTTAAAAAAGAGCTTAAATCATGTTTTACAACATTAATTTTAGTGTTCTAAGGAAGTGTACTATGAAGATTCTTTTTTAATGCACGTTCCTTGGGAACTTAGTTTTTCTATATTTTGAGGTATTGAAATTTAGAATAAACACTTTAACTTTACATGTAAACACAATGTTAAATGCTTCCACATGACAGAAACAAATCATGCTAATAGTAACTATTATAACCTATAGAGATTATTACTTGAAAAATCTTATGTTTGCCTATCTGACATAGAAGAATTTTAGCATAATTATTAGGCATAAAGAAAAAAAAACTGTCTTCTTTTAAAGTAAGCTTAACATGTAGTTTGCCTTAAAAAACAACAAAAAGTTGTTTCTTTCATAAGTGAAGTCTTTCTTCTCATGGATTGTTGATTATCCTTTCCCGATTTGCGTATTTGCTCACATTATTCCATTTACCTTTACATCTCTCTCCTAAACTTGTTTGAGCCTACTTTTTATTAAAAGCCTGGTGTGGGGGCACCTGGGCGGCTCAGTGGGTTAAGCCTCTGCCTTCGGCTCAGGTCATGATCTCGGGGTCCTGGGATCGAGCCCCACATCAGGCTCTCTGCTCAGCAGGGACCCTGCTTCCCCCTCTCTCTCTGCCTGCCTCTCTGCCTACTTGTAATCTCTCTCTCTGTCAAATAAATAAAATAAAATCTTAAAAAAAAAAACAAAAACCCTGGTGTGTAGGGATTCTTCCATTGGGTCAGGGTATGTGAATTCTTTGAGCTCTTATAACACTGGTAGTTAGCACTTTTAATTTGTCTTTTATGGCTTAATTTGGCTTTTTATGTGTATAACCTATCTCAACTAGATTAGGAGTTCCTTAAGGGCAGTGACAGTCTCTGTTTGTAATACTTTCATGGTACCTTATATGTAGTGCTCATTATAAAAATAGTTGGAAACAACAACACACAAACATAAACTAAATAAGCCTTCTCTGATAAATTAGAAGCAGTTCCTGAGTACCCATTCACAAGTGAATGTCCCTGAGAAAGGGCCAGTTCTTGTATGCAGTTCATCATTTCACAACTAGATCAAAATGAAGTTTGGCTGATGCTGTTAATTAAAAGTCTAGGTCTTTCACATTGGGAGCTGAGGAGCATGATAGAAAATAAAAAGCAACACCAAAAAAATAACAAAACAGAAGTTAGAGGGGCAATGGATCTTAGCAGCAGTGACAGCTACAGTTAGGGTTCCTGGTGTGAAATTTAAATGACAGATATTTTGAAAACAAAGAAGTGAGAAATTTGACAAACAAATAAAAATAATGCCAGAATCTTATCATTACAAACCCCTCTCCCCAATATGGAAAGATCCTAAAGGCAGTCACAGTTTGAGATGAGAGAGAATACAAATTTGAGGTATGACAGTTGGTGATATAAATAGCTCCCCTGAACAACATCTCAACATAGAACCTTTGGAGAATAGCCCTTGAGGTTCCATTTTACTAATATTTTTATTGGCTACTATTTGATATTTTGAAGTCTTATGAAAACCTAATCACTAGACCAAAAAATTAATCCTAAAGTATAATTATTTTTCATTGTGGGCTGTTTCTGTCCTGAGTTCCGTAAAGAGGTTAAGTGTTGCTCTTGGCAGTGGTATGAAAAATGGAAGCAGCATTATGGCCATTTCTAGTGTGTTTGTGTATGTTGACAGTAAACTTTTGGTTTGACATATGACAGTTTTTGAGTCAGTACTCACGGAATGTTAAGATGGCATACACTGCTATAGAAAATATGTAAATATTCAAGTCCAATGGAGGGCAATTTAGCAGTGTCTACCAAGAGTACATGTGCATTTAATCCCTGACCTAGTAGCCCCAATTTTAGAAATCTCTCTTACAGATTCAGTAGGAAAAAATAATGAAGATGTTTGCATGAAGGCTAGTAATCATAGTACTACTTGTAATAGCAAAAGACTATAAGTGATCAAAATGCCATCAAATGTAGGAAACAGATTCAATAAACCGTTGTACATCTTCACAATGAAGAATATGTCTTAAACTGCTTTAGAAATGGTCACCAGGATAAATGAACAAAGCAAGGTAGAGAAGAGTATGTATAGTATGGTACTATATATTTGAGGAAGGGGCTGCAAATACAACTATGATTATATTTGTTTTTTAAAAAAACTAATAAAAGTGGGGCACCTGGGTGGCTCAGTGGGTTAAAGCCTCTGCTTTCGGCTCAGGTCATGATCCCAGGGTCCTGGGATCGAGCCCCGCATCGGGCTCTCTGCTCAGCGGGGAGCCTGCTTCCTCCTCTCTCTGTCTCTGCCTGCCTCTCTGCCTACTTGTGATCTCTGTCTGTCAAATAAATAAACAAAATCTTAAAAAAAAACTAATAAAAGTAACTTTAAGGGGATATAGGAGACAAGGAAAAATAGGAATTGAAAATAGATTTTTGAATGGACCTTTTTTTTTTAATTTTTAAATTTTTTAATAAACATATAGTGTATTGTTAGCCCCAGGGGTACAGATCTGTGAATCTCCAGGTTTATACACTTCACAGCACTCACCATAGCACATACCCTCCCCAGTGTCCATAACCCCACCACCCTCTCCCGACCCTCCTCCCCCCAGCAACCCTCAGTTTGTTTTGTGAGATTAAGAGTCTCTTATCATTTGTCTCCCTCCCGATCCCATCTTGTTTCATTTATTCTTTTCCTACCCCCCAAACCTCCCATGTTGCATCTCTACTTCCTCATATCAGGGAGATCATATAATAGTTGTCTTTCTCCGATTGACTCATTTCGCTGAGCATAATACCCTCTAGTTCCATCCACATCGTCACAAATGGCAAGATTTCATTTCTTTTGATGCCTGCATAGTATTCCATTGCATACATGTACCACATCTTCTTTATCCATTCTGAATGGACCTTGTTTTATATATTGGACTTTTAATCCATAATTATAAAAAATGTTTAATTAATGGCCGATTTGGAAATCAAATGTCATAAGGCAGTTGGGTATCATATACTGCATGGAGATTATTTCAAGTGACTTTAAGACACAGTGATTTGAAGATTTCTATTGGGGACTTCTCCCTGTCCTCATTTTCTCCTTCCCACCACCAACACACATATGGTAAGGAAAAAAGAAAGCTATAAAGAAATATTAAACTGTTTTTGGTATTCATATTGTTACTAGTATTATAGAATTGTTATTTTGAACTAAATTCTTAAAATTTTCTCAAAAGTGACAGTCTTTTATTCATTCTCTTACTTCTCACTTACTGAATGAGTTTCTGATATGTGCTGAAATATAATTATGACCACACAATTTAAAACAAGTAATTACGTTAGTGCCATTGCGAACTAAGAGTTTTTTCCAAAGCAAGAGAAAAGAGGAACATATATAAAAACTGAGGAATTTAAGTAAAAACCCTGTTACTCAAATTTGAATTGAAATATCTGTAAACTCATAATGTTCTTCACTAAAAAGTATGTTTTCCAGTTCTGTTTCCTGGTTGGCTTAGAAGCAAAAAACAATGTGATAGCAGTATGCATTTTTAAACCTACATTATGTTCTTAAAATATCATTTTCCGATAAAATGAATTGAGGCTCCTCAGCGAAATGCTGAATTCCTGGACCCAAGATCAGTTTGCATCAGTCTGTTTATAGGGGAAGGCCAGGCAGCTATCAAAGGTTCTTGGTGTCAAGTAAAAGAGTTTTCAGGAACTCAAATGAAGAGAATTTCATTGGCCAAAGATGGGACAATCTGAAAATCTAAAAGAAAAATAACTGTATTAAATTGAAACAGAAAATTCTGTTTAAATCTATTAGTTCATAATGATAGTCATGAAAAATCTTTGTAGGTTGCCTTCAGAGGATTTTAGGGAACCAGTCTGTAATTCTCAAAACTGATTATTATAGGAAAGAAATCAGATACTCATCCCATTTTCCTGTATAAGTCCTACCTCAGAGTAACTACACTGACAAGAAAGTTCTTTTTAATTGAAGAACTTCAGGTAATAAATGCAGAATTAGTCTTAGGATAGCAAAAATGAGATCTGCGCAATGATCATCCATGGCTATTAAAACCATTATGTAAAAAGTTATGTGGAATTTTCTAATGGATGGATGCTGGAATTCACAGGTCAATAATAACATGACAAAAAGAGACATAAGCTGACATTATATGTCCAACTCCGATTTCTTCAAATCTTGGTATCTGTTCAATCTAGTATGTTAACCACCAGAGTCACATGTGGCTTTTAAGCATTAGAAATGTGGTTAGTCTGAGGTGGGGGTATCAAGTATAAAATGCACACTGGATTTGGAATCAAATCCAAATGAGGAAAGGGTGAAAAGAATGTAAATTATATAATATTTTATATTGATTACATGTTAAAATGATAATATTTTGGATTTCTTGGGTTAAATGAAGTACATTGTTAAATTAATTTTTCTTGTTTTTTTTCCCCTTTTTAAAATGTAGCTACTGGAAATGAGGCTTGCATTATATTTCTGTTGGCCTTTGCTGCTATAGATCTAACAACTGGTTTATAGGAAGCTCAGGGAATGATGGTACAAGGATGTGATCAATGACATCCAAAATGTGAAAAAAATCTATAGTATAAACAATTCAGTTCCTTCAAGAATAGGTGACCAAAACAATAAAAATGAAAGGAGGGAGAGGGGTGGGAGGTTGGGTGAGCCTGGTGGTGGGTATTATGGAGGGCACGTGTTGCATGGAGCACTGGGTGTGGTGCATAAACAATGAATTCTGGAACACTGAAAAGAAATTTAAAAAAAATTTCACATCTAGCACTGTCAAAAATTAGGAAGGAGAGAAACATGGGCAACTGATTTAGTGGGAAGAACAAGTAAAGGTTCTTAAATCTACATCTTAGTGGGCTTGCAAATTTGAGCCTATTACTTTACCTCTTCTAAATTCAGTTTGTTCATTTTCAGTATGGAAACAATTAGGATGATGATAATAAATAATAAACTAAATCACAGATGTTTTGAGTGCATCAAATAAGAAAATGGAGGCAAATGTGCTTCATAAAGGACTGTTTGTGTGAATATATAACATATATGTAGGGAGGACTTTTCACCATTATTTATAAGCTTTTACTCTGCTTGTTTGCATGAGGTGGTATACCTGTCAGTAACAATAATGATCCAAAAATCTCTCTTGCTATCTTTGTTCCAAATAAAAAAGAGAGATCTCAACAAGCACAATATATGGACCTTATAGGTGTTATTTAAGGATCCTTTTTTTATCATGTTCAGTTAGGCAGCATATAAATAGCTCATTTGTTTTTGATGTAGTGTTCAACGATTCATTAGTTGTGTATAACACCCAGTGCTTATCACCATACATGCCATCCTTAATACAGATCACCCAGCTACCCCAGACTTTCACCCCCTCCCCTTCTGTAACCCTCGGTTGTTTCCCAGAATCCAGAGTCTCTCATGGTTTGTTTCCCTCTCTGATTTCTTCCCATTCAGTTTAACCCCCTTCCCCTAATGTCCTCCATGGTATTCCTTATGTCTACATCTGAGTTAAACTATATGATAGTTTTCTTTCTCTGCTTGACTTATTTCACTAAGTAATCCCTTCCAGTTCTATCCATGTTGATGCAAATGGCAGGTATTCATCCTTTCTCATCCCTGAGTAATATTCCATATTATATATGGACCATATCTTCTTTATCCATTCGTTTGTTGAAGGGCCTCTCAACTCCTTCCACAGTTAGGCTGTTGTGGATATTGCTTCTATGAACCTGATTTTTAAAAATCAGGTTTAAAAATCAGGTTTTAAAAAATCAGGGAAATAGAATATTGGTTGGATATTTAATTTTTAAGAGATTCTCCCCTAACCCTCTTACATTCTTGGTGGAAATGTAGACTGGTGCAGCAACTCTGGAAGACAGTATGGAGGTTCCTCAAAAAGTTAAAAATAGAGCTACCCAATGATTCAGCAGTTATACTACTAGGTATTCACCCACAGGATACAAAAATACAGATTCGGAGGGGTACATGTACCCTGATGCTTATAGCAGCATTATCAACAATAGCTAAACTCTAGAAAGGGCTCAAGTGTCCATCAACTAATGAATGGATAAAGAAGATATGGCATAGGTATACAATAGAGTATCACTCAGCCATCAAAATAATGAAATCTTGCCATTTGTAATGATGTGGATGAAGCTAGAGTGTATTATGCTAAGCAAAATAAGTCACTTAGAGAAAGACGAATACTATATGATTTCACTCATTTGTGGAATTTAAGAAACAAAACAGATCACATATGGGAAGGGGAAAAATGGAGGGGAGAGGGAAGCACACCGTAAGAGACTCTTTTTTTTAAAATTTATTTTTTATTTTTTATTTTTATTTGTATTTATTTATTTGCAGACAGAGATTACAAATAGGCAGAGAGAGAGGAAGGGAAGCAGGCTCCCTGCTGAGCAGAGAGCCCGATGCGGAGATCGATCCCAGGACGCTGGGATCATGACCTGAGCCGAAGGCAGAGGCTTTAACCCACTGAGCCACCCAGGTGTCCCCCGTAAGAGACTCTTAATGATAGAGAAAAATTGAGGGTTGACGGGGGGGGGGGGGGGGGGAGGTGGGTTGGGGCCAGGCTAAATGGGTGATGGGTGTTAAGGAGGGCACTTGTTATGATGCGCACTAGGTGTTACGTGTAAGTGATGAACCACTAAGTACTACTTCTGAAAGCAATATGACACTATATGTTAACTAACTAGAATTTGAATAAAAATTTGAAAAAAAGGAAAGATTCTCCCCTAACTATAAGTTAGAGATGTGAAAATGGTAGTGGGGTATGCGACAGGGAGTCCTCAGTTAAAGAAGCTGTCATTGGAGCTGCTCTATGATATATCATCTGCATATGTGGGCTTATTGTTCTTTAGACCACACTATTTTGCTTACTGAAGAATATGATGTCTCAGGAAATTGCAGTCTATAGTAACATCCTTTTTGTTCATGTATTCATTCACTTAACTCCCTTCACAAATGTTTATTTACTTCTTTTTTTATTGAAATGTGATGACATAGCATTAAGTTTCAGGAGCACAGTGTAATAATTTGATATTTGTATCGATTGCAAAAAGTGATCACCACAATAAGTCTAGTTAATATCTGTCACCATACATAGTTACCTTTATTGACTTCTTGATATGTGTTGGAAACTATGATATAGTCAGAAACAAGACAAACTTGGGCCATCATGGAGATATTGGATAATTATAAGATTATAATTATAATTATAATTATATATATAACATATAATTATATATATAATTATAAGATAATTACATAAATAGTTTTAGAAGTCTGTAGTATGGGATTTGCTACAAAAACCAATCAGTGAATGAAGGGTGTGATAACGTGAAGATCTAGAACCTGTAAGCAAATAGTGTAAGCAAATTACTAAATATATATTTTCTTTTCCCTGATGTAATGTCTTCAATAAATACTTAAGTACCTACCTATCCAGATGCTGTAATGGTGTTGGGAATTCAGTGTTTAACAGAATTGTCGTCTCCCTATTCATGTGGGATCTATGGAATATTCTAGTATTGTAGCTCTGTGAATTTGTAGCAGGAGCCCACACTGGCTTCACACCACATGGTGTTATCCATTTAGTAAAATAATTAGTCACTGTGTCACCTAGAATTTGATTTTTTTAAAATTTATTGGGCCCATAGTAAAGTACATACTAAACATGTGCTTTACCGTATAATAATTAGCATGTAATTTTCAATATTTGAATGAAATTTTGCCATAAAAGTTAAGGGGATTTTAATTGCAAGTAATAAGGATTGCTTGTTAATAGGCTGTAGGATAATTAGGATGCTATTTGCATTCTCTCCCCACAAATTTTCCTTTAGTGTTCTGAGCTTCACTTAATTCATAACTTTATCTCATGAGAATTAGTGAGTCCCACTTAGTCACAGTAATAATAGACATGTTGTTTTCTCCTCTTTAGCTGTCTCCCAGAGTTCTAATGATTCTTCTGAAAGATTACAACATTGATCAGTTTTATTTATTGTAAGTAGAGGTAGAGTGTTTTCTTGGTCTTTTACTCTAATGAAGTAAAACGTGTTTAGTGGCACTGCCATTTATAGTGGTTAATTTTACTTTTACTAATGTAAATTTTATTTTTCTACAGTATCTTAACATAAACTTCATTTAAAATATTAACAAGTTAACATCTAACCAGAAACTTTTACAGAGAAGTCCTAGCATGAATGAGTTTGTACAATTTATGCTTTTTATTTTTTTTATGACTCTATAGCTGCCTTTTAAAATAAGATAGTTAACAATGCTGCTCAGTTTCTAGTTTGAAATTCCTTACTGTATTTGGTATTTTTCACTTAATATATATGTCATTCATTGTTTTCTGGAAACAAATATTACCTTAAATGACAATTTGTAATTTTTTTGAAGGCCCTACCCCCCCACGTCTGTGTGGGGATATTGGGAAAAATAGGATCTTTTTTCAGGTATTATATGGCCTATTATATTTGTTATATGTCCACTTCTCAATAAAACAAAAATGTGAAGTTGCCCAATTTGTACTTCATTTTTTTTTCGGGTTTAACTGCTTGGATCTTTTCACTAGCTTCTCTAGAGTAGAGGCTTTAAAGTCAGAAATTTTGGATTTTATGTATTTTGGCTTTGAGATTTTGGCCTAGTGACTTAACTCCATTAAACCTTATTCAGTGAAAACAATATCTATTTTAAAAGATTGTTGTGAATATAAAATAACTGAGCAAATGGCAATTGCTCTGTACAGTGCCCTGCAGATAGTACTCAGCATAAGTTGTAACTGTTAATATTGTTTTTGTATTTTACTATAACCTCTTATTATCTGCTTTTTTTCTTACACAGTTTTATTTTTGGAGTCCTGCCGTTGGTATACTGAAGTTGAAACCATATTTATATATTTGTAAACCTTTACAGTGATGTTTTGTCTTGGAATAATCATGTGTTAATTTTAAAACATTTATTATTTGCTAATTTATGTAATTTTCTTAATTTCTGAGCCTTTCTGTGTATTAGATTAAGATAACTCATAGAGTAGTTGAGAGGATACAGTGTGAATTATGTAATAGTCTAATATTAATGCTGTTAATGAAATCTGTAGTTGAGGAAAGAGACATTTATATGGAAATGTATAATACAAATTGAATAGCAGTATAAAGAAGGTGCAAATAAGGTACTTTTCAAGTTCTAGAAGAGTAGGACTATTGCTTCATATAGGAGTTCATACAGGAGTTACAATTCAGGGTATGAGAAGAACTGGCTATATGATTTTATAACAGGAGAGCATTAGTTTTAGAGGGAAGGTAAGTGAAGAGACACAGGAAGGTGGGTACAGAGAATACTTTGAAGTTCTGTTTGTTTAGAGTAAATGACTTGTAAGGTGATTGGTGAGAACTGAGGCTACAAAGATAAGATAGGACATGATGGTGAAGGATCTTAATATTGGGGACACGAAATTTCACTTTACTCTAGCCATTTTAAAGTTTTTGGGCTGGGAAATGATCTAAGAACTTTTTTAGTAAGGTAATTTTGTTATCTTTTGTAAAATGGATTGAGGGTTGGAAGAGATTGAGTGCAAGGCGGAGACAAGAGGTATTTCAGTATTTCAAAAGTGAACAAGTACCTAAAGTAGGACTGTGGGTAGAATAGTGGTTTTTAAGAAGGAGCATGTTCAGTGCTATCAAGTGATTAAAACCAAAATTATCTAAGAAAAGGACTTCAGATTTGGCAGTCAAGAAGGTACTAGTTATCTTAGAACTGTTTTGTTAGCATATGGATAATGGAGGCCAGATTATAAATTTAGGGAATTAAGAGTGGTTAGTAAATACAGGAATTGAGAAAAGATCTCATAAAATTTGATAATGTGAAAAAAGCAAAAGCCTTTCTTGAAACCATGGTGTGATAGGTTCTCTTAGCAGGTAGTCAACCGTGAAAAAATAGAGGCCCTCTGTTACAGCCTCCTTTGACTACTCCCCACTTACTGTATATTTCTAATATGTTTCAGAATGCAAACAGTCTTCTTACTTTAACCTATAAAAATGGGTTCATAGGAAAGAAACTCTCCCTGCCCCCCCCCACAAAAGTATAAGTTGGCATTGAAGTGTTCTCAGTCAGAGACAGTACCCTGTCCTCCCAGGAGCCATTTAGAAATGATAGAGGGTTGGTTTTCACAATGACTGGAAAGCTTAGGAACATTTATTATTGGAATCCAGGACCCGAATATCGTCAGGACAGTTTTCAGTACAAGGAATTCTTTTCTCCACCAGCACCACTAAGTGTCCCTTTGAGAAACACTTCTGCAGTCTTTTTTTTTTTTTCCCTTTTTCTCTCCTTCACAGTCAGATTTCTCAGTTCTGAACTTTATTTCCTCATCCTATTCACTGTATTGCAATGTGTTGAAAATTTCTCTGCCAGGAGTCCTGTGACCTCTTCATTGTCAAAAGCATTGTAATACACTTTTTTGTTTATGACGTTTGTTGAGGTAATCATTTTTTTCTTAAGCTGTCTTCTTTTGGCTTCTGCCACATACTCCTTTCCTGCTTTCCTACCTACTCCTCAGTTGTCTTTACTGCTCACTTATTTTTTCCTGGCCCATAAATTCTGGTATTTGTCTCGTAGCTTAGTTTTCTTTTTTTTTTTTTTTTTTTTTTTTTTTAAGATTTTATTTATTTATTTGACAGACAGAGATCACAGGTAGGCAGAGAGGCAGGCAGAGAGAGAGAGAGGGAAGCAGGCTCCCTGCTGAGCAGAAAGCCCGATGCGGGACTCGATCCCAGGACCCTGAGACCATGACCTGAGCCGAAGGCAGCAGCTTAACCCACTGAGCCACCCAGGCGCCCTCGTAGCTTAGTTTTCTGTTACCTTCTCTACATTTGGATATGTTCCAGAAAAAGGAAATACCTATTATTTTTAGAACATTGAATTACAGTTGTTTGTGTTTCCAGTAAGAAGACAGACACCATTGAGAGTAGAATCCATATCTTATCTTTGTATTCCAGTATCCAGTACCTGGGCTTTTTTCCCCTTGCTTTTTGTTATTTCCTTAGAAACTATTCTAGTGCAACTGAGGTTGATGGGCATGGAGCAAAAATGAAGGGGGATGTTAAATTTTCATACTGAATTCAGTCTTCCTCTTCAGTCATCTTTAATCTGTGGTATGTCACTTATAAGCAGTACTTTTAAAACTGCTCATATCCATTTTACTTCCCTGGTTCCATGTCTTCTCTGAGGTCTTGCACTTTTTATTGCTCAAAGACTCTCTTAAGGCTTAGGTCTAGGAAACTCTTTGCCTGGATCTTCTGTCCCACTCTCTGTGTTCAGGGTGGTACTGTACACTTTTTACTACTCATTTGACAATTGACTCCAATAAACATTTATTGAACCTATGCACAGAACTGTGCCCTTAAGAAGGATATTTGCCAGTAGAAGAGAAAGACATGTTAATAAGTATAATGCAGTATGATAAAGCATAGTTATAGATATATTGAAATATGTAGAATAGAAAGATGTCATTGGAAATAATGGTAATTAAGTCTTAATTAGGCTTTGAGTGTGATGCCAACAATATGATTCAGTGTCCCAAAATTCTTTAAGGAATTTTGAGTTGAAGTTCAATGCTTAGTGTAAAGAAAAGCACTTTGAGTGATAGTTGGGAACGTGTCTTTGGTCAGAAAACACATTCCTATTTTAGATTAATTTTTCAGTATCGAGTCCCAGAAATAGAATTACTAAGTCAAAGCACATGAACATTTCTAACAACTGTTCTTGCATGTATACTGACACATTCTGCAAGGGATCTGCCAAAGTTTTTAGAACTGTCATTATGTGCATGATAGAAAAACATGAGCTAGATCACTTCTCCTAAAACCCACTGAGTTTACTGATTAATGGATTAAAGGAGAAATGTTTCTGTTGCTGTAAGACTCTGTTCTCCATTATATTTCACTTATTCTTTTTGCTTATGCGTTGGGTAAATATATAGCTGGTGCTTTTTTTTTTTTAATTGGCATATGACATGGTTGATCATTCTCTTCTTTTTCTAACACTTTTTCATTAGACTGCAAGACAGCATAATCTCCTACCTCATTGGACATTTCTCATTGGACATTCACAAACGGTTGCCTTTGCTGGATCATCCTCATTTCCCTGAAGTCTACATGTTGTAATGCCCAGTACTCAGTTTTTGAAACACTTCTCTATTTACCAAGCATCACTGGTGATCTCATTCAGTTCCAAAGTTTTAACAACCATCTTCTTGCCAGTTTTACATCTCTAGCTCATGTACCTCCCTGTAGCTCCATACTTGTCTGTTTGATAGATATCTCAAATTTAGCATGTCAAAACTGAACCTTCTCTATCTGTTTAATTCAGTCTTCCCCAATCTCATTTAATGGCAGTAACTGTTAATAATTGTCCCAACATTCCAGTTGCTCAGGCTAAATCCTGAAGGTATCTTTATCTCCATTCTTTTCTTTCTCACTCCACCGTATTAGGTAATTTTATTGGCTCTTTCATTAAAATATGCCCAGAATGTGAACATAGGAGGCACTCAGTATGTATTTGTATAGTGAATAACTGAACACTTTCATAGTCTGCTTTCCTAAAATGGAGTGGATATTCAGGACAGGACGATTTTTTTTCTTCATTTAAGTGTCTCAGCCTAGAATAGACCAATTGTAGGTTAAGGGTGGTATTTGAAAACTTTTTATGTTAGATGGGAGGGATGATGGCTTGATTATATGACCTTTAAAATTTTCTTCAAGGGATTCATCAACAAAATTATTCTGAGGGCCAAATGATAAGATCAGTTTGTGTAGCAATTACTAGTACATTAATTTGAAAAATACCATGTTAAGGATATCTTAGATCCACTTTGAAACAACTACACAAACATAATACTGCATTTTGCTGTTTCATTGCTTTAGAATCTGAAAATCTTGGGGCGCCTGGGTGGCTCAGTGGGTTAAAGCCTCTGCCTTCGGCTCAGGTCATGATCCCAGGGTCCTGGGATTGAGCCCCGCATTGGGCTCTCTGCTCGGCAGGGAGCCTGCTTCCTCCTCCTCTCTCTCTGCCTGCCTCTCTGCCTACTTGTAATCTCTGTCTGTCAAATAAATAAATAAAAAAAAAGAATCTGAAAATCTTTTCTTTGTAGACTGCCTCTTCTGTGTCATTATTTGTAATTTAATATAGAATTAACTTCTGCTTTGTAAATTTAATAGCATGACTTTGTCTTATGTGAGCATTTACTTGAAGTGATTTGACCACAAAGGATTAATTTTGATAAAATTTTGGTATTTCCTATCATTGAATTTAACTGAAATAATATTTTTTTCTGAATGTTGTATGTAGAATAAAATGTGGAGATAATGTAGAATTGATCTTTGTTGGGATTTTTGCTTTGTATCTACTGCTGTGCTTCAAATAACCCTACATCTATTTATATTTTTTAATTTGGGGTGTATTTTGGAAAAGGTCACAGTAGTTTACCATCAGTATATTTCTGCATACTTCCCAGATTATTATGTATGTTGCATCAATTTCACATGTTACTGTATAACTTAGAAAATGGAATATATAAAATTCAAAATATAATGTTAATTTGTGGAAAGGCAGACTACCACTGTCTTTTCCTTTGTAGGGGAGGAAAATGTTTTCCTGTACCCTTTTAGAGTCCTGGGCTGGGTCTGAAAAGTAGACAATGACAAATTAACAGGAGAAAAGCTTATGTGTTTATTTAATATAAGTTTTCTGTGACATGGAGCCTTCTAAGGAAATGAAATCTCAAACAGACCTGTATGCTAGACTTTTATGCTAGGTTTGATAAAGAGTGAATAGTAGTGGAGGAATATGATGGGTCAAGGAATATGAGGTAATTTTAATGAACTAGGGGAAACTTAGCAAAGCGTGTTTGTTAGAATTTTTCTTGGCATCCCTTTGTCTTCAGAGATAAGCATGACTCCTTTCCTCTGGTTATAAAGAGAGCATCTCTTGCATGAAGGATTTTTAGCCTATTCCAATGAAGAGTGGGGGCTGGGGGGTGGTCCGAATGACTTTTCTGCCTCTGCTGTTTTCTCAAATTCCTTCAGCTTAAATATTGAATATGCCAAGGTATCATATTTTGGCATAGTGCGACCTGAACTTCGATCATTTTATTGGAAGAATAACAGCTACTTTTAAAAATAACCTTTTTTTCTTTATTTGATAGTCCAATACTTACACTTATTGCTGTACCAAACCTCCCCCAATTCTCTAGCTTTTTTCTGTATGCAGAAATAGTGCAACAGAACCAAACTTTAAATGCATACAGAATTTAGATATAAATACATAACTTGTGCTGTCAAATTGTTTGTTAGTGCCTGTTAGTTCCAAAGTGAGATTTAAAAAAAAAAAAAAAAGATTTATTTATTTATTAGAGAGAAAGAGAGAGAAGGAGGGGCAGAGGAAGAGGGATTGAGAGTCTTAAGTGGACTCTGCACTGAGTGGGGAGCCCAATGTGGGGCTCAGTCTCAGGACCTGAGATCAAGATCTGAGCTGAAACCAAGAGTTGGTCACTCAACCAGCTGTGCCACCCAGACATCCCCCACCAAGAGAAAGAGTTTATTTTCACAGCATAGTAATCTAAATGTCAGAAGCAATTTTAGTTAAAAAAAAACTTAGAGTAATAAATATTATTTGCATTAGTATAATATAGTGCTATGAATTAAATTTGACCCAACGGCTTGAAATATGACAGTGTCAGGAAGTTGTTTTTTCTTTTTTTTTTAAACAAATCATGTTTATAAAGCAAATACCATCTTGTGTGTAAGTAGATAAACATTGATATTAACCTTTATTCATAAAATGTAGCAAGAGCCAAATGCCTTACAAAATGATTTGCTTGATCCGACAAATTATGCATTCTTGCATTTTGAGCTCATAATCTTTTAGAATTTACTTAAATTCACTCTATAATATTTGCCACTTTGGAGCATAATGACTATAACTAATTTTTGTACACCTAAACTTAATTTTCTTCGTTGTGCATATAGAGAAGAACATATAAAGGTATCAGTTGACATGAGGTGATGTTTAGTAACATTTGAACTTGAACATTGAAGGACTAGATTTTTTTTTTTTTTTTTAA
The DNA here is from genome assembly GCF_963455335.1 of Martes martes. Classification (NCBI taxonomy): domain Eukaryota; kingdom Metazoa; phylum Chordata; class Mammalia; order Carnivora; family Mustelidae; genus Martes; species Martes martes. Next base: position 67,318,471 of record NC_137889.1, on the reverse strand, counting down.
GATTTATTTACTTATTTGAGAGAGAGCGAGAGGGAGAGTGCGTGCCAGCAGGGAAGAAGCAGAGGGAGGAGGAAAGAATCCCCGGCAGTCTCTTTACTAAGCGCTGAGCCTGACACAGGGCTTGATGTCATGACCCTGATGAAATCATGACCTGCGCCTAAACCAAGAGCCAGATGCTCAACCGACTTAGCCACCCTAGTGCCCCTGGACTAGACTTCTTTGGGTTTTTTGTTTTTTTTTTTGTTACAAAAGAAAAAAATCGGAAATGAAAGTGTGTTTATAAATTTATTTTTCTGTTTTAAGTGTATATAAGGTGCTGAGATTCTGTTTAAACAGTAGATGAGTGCCAAGTCTAGCTACATATTTCTGTTAGAATATATTTAGAAAATAACTTTGTGGAATGAATTTGAATTGTGTCATTATGAATATTTAATATTTGTGGCCTATGTCTAGAATTTTAGGAAAGAAATTTTAGAATTTGAGAAGAATGGAAATTAAATATCCATTAAATCAGAGTTAAGGACCAATGATAAAAATTACTCATTTTTAAAAAAAGATTTTATTTATTTATTTGAGAGAGAGTGAGCGAGCATGAGTTGGGGGGCAGCGCAGAAGCAGACTCCCCGCTGAGCAGGGAGCCCCATGCAGTGCTCCATTCCAAGACCCTGGGATTGTGACCTGAGCTAAAGACAGACACTTAACTAACTGAGCCACCCAGGTGCCCCAAAAGTAAAAATGTATTCCTGCTTTTGAGAATATTGTAGTTTAATGGGAAATTCATGCAATAGAGTATGTATGGCAAAAGATCTGAAGGTATGCTTTCAGACTTCTGTGAATCAGAATGTGGATTTGGGGATGGACAGGAGTTTTAGGGTTTTTCACAGTATGTAAAGTCCAGACAAACAAAAGATGGGGGCTTGGGAATGATGATGAGAAGTCATGTCAGAATAGGGAACAGATTATGCAAGGAAGTGCCATGAAAGAATATTGAAATTTTGAGAAAGCACAGAGGGAAAGCATGGATTGGACTCAGGATATGTGGTGTAGGAGGTAGATAAATCTAGCAACAGACAAAAGTGGACTGTAAGCAGTCATTAAAAATATGGTGGGGGGGGGCACCTGGGTGGCACAGTCAGTTAAGCGTCTGCCTTCGGCTCAGGTCATGATCCCAGGGTCCTGCGATCGAGCCCCGCATCGGGCTCTCTGCTCGGCAGGGTGCCTGCTTCCCCCTCTCTCTCTCTGCCTGCTTCTCTGCCTACTTGTGATCTCTCTCTGTCAAATAAATAAAATCTTTAAAAAAAAAATATGGTGGGGTGGAGAATGTGGACTTTTTCTGAAGAAGAATGAGAATTTAGAGAAATATTTTGTTACTTTTTCTCTCTTGGGTAACAGTGTTTTTATAGGAAAAACAGTAACATTTTTGGCAACATGAAAATTGCATTGGAGGGAAGTCTCAGTGATGGAGACTAGTTAGGAGGTTGTGGAAAGAGATTAGAACAGAGACAATAGAGTATTCACTGTGGCAATACCGGTGGGTGTGGTTAGAAAGGGACAGATTTAAGAGGTAGCATAATGTAGTGTAGTCATTCTTAGCCCTCTCAAATTTAACACCTTCTTTATATAACAAATATTTTGTAATTCTTCCTTATCTTTGAATTTTATTTTTGAATCATAGACCTTTTTAGATAAATAATATTAACTAATCAATAAGATGCCCTAAATTCTATAAAAAGAGAAATAAAATGAAAATGATTTTGTTAAGAAAGTGTTTTTTTAAGTAATTTCTACACCCATTATAGGGCTTGAACTTACAACCCCAGGATAAAGAGCTGCATGCTATGCCAACTGTGCCAGCCAGGCACCCCTGAAATGAAACTGATGTAAAATAAGTAACATTTATTTCAGTATTCAATAAGTACTCCCAACATGACAGTGGTAAAGACACAATGAAATAGTTGGGTGATTGGATTTATGGATAGAATTGCTGCAAATGTGACAGCTACAAATCAGACTGGTGGAGGATGCTGTATAGTCTAATTGGATACCATGAAAGTTCCTAAGTGGTGAACAACTGTTGGTATAGTACTGAACAAAAAACAAAAGTTCATATTTTACCTTAATTTACACGGTAATTGTATTCTTGGTGGAAAAAATCCAAAAGTATTTGGGGTACAGGCTCAGATAATCATTTAGTTATCTACTCTCACCAATAGCCAGTAGAACATTCTAAAGTCATATAGGACCCAAGACCATTATTCTTATAAGACTGTTCATCTTCTGGTAGGATATCTAGAGTCACTTTCTGCTCATTCTTCTGCCCAGTAAATCACAAGAGCACTGTGATAATCAAAACTTTAATCACAAATCTCCGTAATTCTCTCTAGAGAATAGCATTGCACTTGAGGACTACTGATTTGGTGGAAAGAGCGTTATTTTTAGTTTTAGAGATACCTGAGGTCAGAGGTCATTCTCATTTTTTTTGCATGTATAACCTCTAGATAAGGTAATATATGGACCTCAGTTTTGTTACCTTGACAATAGAGTTTTGTTGTTTTTTTTTGACGATAGTTTTATTGTTTAAAGTTAATCAGGTCTCTCATAAGCATAGATAAAAATTTTTTTAAAAATTAGCAAAATATGGGGCGCCTGGGTGGCTCAGTGGGTTAAAGCCTCTGCCTTCGGCTCGGGTCATGATCACAGAGTCCTGGGATTGAGCCCCGCATCTGCTCAGCGGGGAGCCTGCTTCCCCCCCTCTCTCTGCCTACTTGTGATCTCTATCTGATATATAAATAAAATCTTTAAAAAAAATTAGCAAAATATTTCGATAATATATAAAAATCACTACATACTATTACCAAGTAGAGTTTATCTAAAGAATGCAAGTTTACTTTAACATTCAAAATCAATTAATGTATTAATATCAATATACCTATTAATATACCATATTAATAAAAGAGTGGGCAAAACTACATGATCATTGCATTAGATACAGAAAAAAGCATTTGATAAAATCTATTCATAATAAAAAAATCTATCAAGGAATTAGGAATAGCAGAGACCTTTTTTGACTCGATTAAAGACAACTATAAAAACTTATAGCTGGCAGCATACTCAGTTGTGAAAATAAATGCTTTCCCTCTAAGATTGAGAAAAAGACAAGGGTGTTCTCTCCTACCACTTTTATTCAACATTGTTTTGGAGGTTCTATGTATTGCAGAAAAGCAAGACAGAGAATTCATTGGCATAGGGATTACAGAGGGAGAAGAAAGTCTTTATTTGTAAACAACATGGTATTACATGTAGAAAATCTATGGATTCTACAAAAAATACTACTAGAACCAAAAAGCAAGTTTAGTAAGGTGAGGGAATGTAGGTTCATATACAGAAGTTAGTTGTGTCTCCATGTACTAACAATGAGCAGTCCAGAATGAAATTATAAAACAACTTTACTCACTTTAGCAACAAAAAGAATAAAATATTTTGGAATAAAATACTAAAGAGATATAATACCAGAATACCAAAAACTATAAAACATTGCTGAGAGAAATTGGTAGCAATTAAATTCTAAATAAATGGTGTATATATAGCAATTAAATTCTAAATAAATGGTATATATATAAATGGTATATATATATAAATGCTAATACTCCCCAAAATGATATATAGATTCAGTGTAATCTCTGTGGATGTTTGAACAATTTTTTTTTTCATAGAAATTGACAAGTTGATCCTAAAAGACTTACAGAAATACAAAGGGCCTAGAATGGTTGTATTAGTTGTGTATTGCTGGGTAACAAATTATCCCAAAGTTTAGAAGCTTAAAACAGTACATAGTTTTTATTTCATAGTTCAGTTGGTTAAGAATTTGGGTATTATTGGGGTGCCTGGGTGGCTGAGTCAGTTGAACATCCAACTCTTGATTTTGGGTCAGGTCATGATCTCGAGATCATGAGATTGAGTCCTGCATTGGGCTCCACTCTGGACATGGTATCTGCTTGAGAGTCTCCCTTTCCCTCTGTCATTCTGCTCCTGTGTGCCTCCCTCCCCCATAAATAAGTCTAGAATTTAGGTATTGTTTAGCTGGGTCTTCTGGTGTATCATCTCAGATGAGACAGCATGTCACCAGGCAGGGATCTCATTTAAAGACTCACCTTATTATGGATCGACTTCTAAGCTTACTTGCATATTATAAGAATTCAGTGTTTTAAGAGCTCTTGGAATGAGGGCCTTGGTTATTTGCTTGGGGGCCTTTCCAGCATGGCAGTATACTTGCTACAACCAAAGCCAGCAAGAGAGTCAGAAAGCAAAATGGAAGTCACAGACTTTTGCAACCCAGTCATGAATGTGACCTCCCTTCAATGTTGGTATATTCCATTGGTTAGAAGCCAGTTACTCAGGGAGGATCATACAAGGCCAGAGGTCTGCAGAAGTGGGCATCATTAGGGGGCCATCTTGGAGTCTGCTACAATAACCAATATAATTTTGAAAAAGAACAACAAAACTAGAGGACTTAGACCACCTCTTTCAAAACTTATATAAAGATACAGTAATTAAGAAAGCCTGGTATTGGAAAAGAATAGAGAATCCAGAAATAGACCTTCATTTTTATAACTGATTTTCAGTGAATGTGATACAGTGTAGGGAGAATTTAACTTACTTTATTCCTAATGTCAGAGATCTCTATCTTCCTTAAAAATATTTATTAAATAATTATTAGAGTAATACATTTTTACTAAAGCATACTAAAGTATTTTGCTAATACATTTTTACTAAAATATAAGTACATTTAAGGTAGAAAGAACAACAAAATATTACCTCCAATTACACTATTCTGAGTCACTATTGATATTTTAGTCTATTCGATTCCAGACTTATCCTTGGCATTTTTAAAAAATTATAATATGATCATAACAAAATTTATTATCTTAACTATTTTTAAATGTACAACTCAATAATGTTATGAAAGCTTAGACTTAATAAAAGATGATACAATAATCATATATATAATTTTAAAAAATTTTTGAACATTACTCATAAAAGGTAAAATTCTAATATGTCTCAAAAAAATCGGAAAAGTATTTGTTACCTTGTGTTAAGCCACACATAGAAGAAAAAAGATGAATTGGATGTCAGTAAAATTAAAAACTCAAATGCTTCATAAAACACCATAGTGAAAATGAAAATGAAAAGACAGGCCGCAAATTATGTATATCTAATAAGTGACTTATTTCTAGAATGTATAAAGAACTCTTAAGCCTCAATAATAAGACAATGCAATAAAAATGATAAAAGATGCAAAGAGAAAACATTTTACCCATGATGTGTATATGGCTAACTAGCTCATCAGAAAATGCTCAATATTATTAGTGATTGGGGAAATGCAAATTAAAACTAAATGAGATACCACTGCATACCCCCTAGAATGGGTACCAACCAAAAGTCTTACATTATCAAGAGTTGCCAGGGATGTAGAGAAACTAGAAATCTTATACATTGCTAGTATGGAAGTAAATTGGTACATCCACTTTGGAGGACATTTTGGCAGTTTCTTAAAGTTAAATATGTATGTACCATACAACCCAAGAATTCACTGATAGGTATCTATCCAAGACAAAGGAAGACCTATGTCCACATAAAGTCCTATGTGCATATGTTCACAGCAACATTATTCATAATAGACACAAAATGGAAACAAATGTTTATCTATCTGTGGAGAGATAAATAAAACGTGATATAGCTATTAAATGGAATGCTATTTAACAATAGAAGGGAAAAATGACATATATGTAACAATAGGAATAATTTTTGATGACATTATGCTTAGTAGGAGAAGCCAGACAAAGAAGACTATTTTTTTTTTTTGAAATTTCAATACCATTTATAATCATTACAAAGAATTAAAGGACACTTAGGTGTAAACCTAAGAAAATATGTACAGGATTTGTATGCTAAGAGCCACAAAATGCTAATAAAAAAAATTGAAGGTGATCTCAATAAATCTAGAGACACGCTTTGTTCATGGATTGGAAGATTCAATATAATGAAGACATCCATCTCTTTGATTTCCTTACTACTGACAGGACAGTTCAAGTGATCTCTTTCATATTGGGTGAATAGTAGTATTTTTTGAAGAATTAGTCTGTTTTATTTATGTTGTCAAATCTGTGTGTGTAGAGTTGCTCAAAGTATCCCCTTATTATCCTTTTGATATCATCAGGGTCTATAGTAATATCTCCTCTCTTTCCTGATAGTGGTAATTTATTTTTTCACTTTTTTTTCCCTTTCAGACTCAGAAGACTATTATATAATGCCATTTATGTGAAATTTCTAGAAAATTAAATAAAGATAAAATACAGGGCGCCTGGGTGGCTCAGTTGGTTAAGTGGCTGCATTCAGCTCAGGTCATGATCATGGAGTTCCAGGATCGAGTCCTGCATCAGGCTCCCTGCTCAGCTCAGCCCCTTCTCGTGCTTTCTCTTGCTTTCAAATAAATAAAATCTTAAAAAAAAATGATGAAATACAGATTATTATGTATCTGGGATTGAGGCTAGGAGCAGAGATTGATCTCAAATGGGGATGAGAGAACTTTTTGGGTGATGGAAGCATTGTAAAATTGGATTATGTGATGATTGCACAAGTGGATAAATTTACACCAAATCACCAAACCATAAGTTTAAAAATAAGCTAACCAAACAAAAAGTATAATATCCTGTTCCTCTTTCTTTCTATTCCATCCCTTCTCAGTTCAGTCCAAAAGATATTAGGTAGAGTGAGAATAGCAGGTGTCTATGCTAGAGGGTAGGGTCCAGAAGCGTGGCACACGTAGGGAGGATGAGGTCATTGTTCTTGCAGAGAGGTTGTTCAGCTTAGAGTGCTGAAACTCAACCAGGGTAGAGAGAATGCCCGCATTGGGGAATGCACAGAAGGATGCAGATTGCAGGATATCAAAGTGAGCAGAATGAAGATGTCTATATCAGAGAGTGACCCAACACAGGATGTTTGAACAAGAGTGGAGTGAGGTCTTGGCCATAGTGGGGGTACAATGCATGATGTTAGAGCCCGAGCAGTGTGTGGAGTGCATTCATGCAGAGTATCATACACTTGCCCAGCATGGGGTGATGAGTCCTGGAGAGTTGAGTATGTCATCTGTGTTGTAAGGGGACACTGTGGTGGTGAGAGAAGTTTGGTCACATTCACAGGGGAAATACGTGATCAGGTAATATCAAACTTAGCAGAATGATATGGTGATGGAAAACTTTTCATTTTTCAAATGCTGATCATAACTTGAATCTATAGTTTTATTCCTCGAAGAATTGCTCCTTTTGAAATCCTGTAGTTACTTGAGTTTTATTTTACTAATGTTCCTTATAAATCCTGTCATTATTTGAATTTTATCTTATTCATTCAGTGTGCCAGTCACTATCCTACAAACTAGGGCTACCATATTAAGCAAAAATAGTAATGTTCCCAGTCCACATAGATTTCATAATCTAATGAGGGAGAGACAAAATAGTTATAAAACTGCTCTTGTGATAGTGCTATAAAGAAGAGGAGAATTGTTTTTTGAATGCCTTCAAAACTTAACTGAGTTAAGGAACTCAGGAAAGTTCTCTTTGAAATAACGCAAAATTGAAATTGGAGGAGTGAATAGCATTAGCTAGATGAAGAGGGGAAGAAAGTCTTATCTAGGTAGAGGGAATAGCGTATGTGAAAACCTTGAAACCAGAAGGATAGTGAGTACGAGGACTGAAAGAGCATGTAGCTGGAATATGGATAGGGAGGGGGATCATGGTCTGTGGGAATATTGATAACAGCCAGACCATACAGAGGCATTATTGCCATATTGGGAATTTCACCTTTATTTATAGAGGGGTGCGGTACCATAAAAAGGTTTTGTGGAGCAAGAGATGAGAAGCATGATCAGTTTTGTGCTTTGAAAATGAATAAATGAAGTGTGTAGGACACGTTGTGTAGGCTGGATGAATTGTGGTACCAGTCTCAGAAATGGACAGCATTAAAAATGTAGAGGGATTTTTGAGAGTGAAGGTTGGTAATTTGGCTTTGACTATATTGGATTTGAGATGGATTTATTAATTTATTAAATAAATATCAAGTACTTAAAATGTCCCAGTCATTTTCTAAAGCTTTCGGGATTAGACAGTGAACAAAAGGAATAAAAATCCTTGCCTTTGTTGAATTTACTTTATAGTGATGGTAAACACTCAAGAATTATTTATTATATACCAGGTACTATACCAAGCACTTTATAAATATTATTTAATCTTAATAACAACCTTATGAGCTAGTAGCTATTACTACTCTCCTTTTAGAGGTGAGACAACTGAAGTATAAAGATTTTAAATGTCTTGCCCATGATCTCACATCTAATAACTAGCAAACTCAGTATTTAAAGATAATGGACTCCACATTCCATGCTCTTAACAGCTTAATTCTATTGCGAGTAAGCACTTTAGATACAAGGATCTAGAGCTCAATAGAGATCTTGACGGGGTATATAAATTTCTGAGTTCACTTGTATGAGGACAGTTATAATCATGAGCACAGATGATATCACAAAAGGGAAGAGTACTGGGTAAGACTAATGTTTAGTAGTTTAGATGATAAGCTACAAAGAATGTAGAGTTTTTAGTTTCAGAGGAGGGCCAATTGTGTGTGTGTGTGTGTGTGTGTGTGTGTGTGTGTGTGACAGACAAATATACATACATGATCATAACAGTGTATAACTGCTATGATACAGGAAGTACAGGTTACTCAAGATCAGAATTAGCTATACAAGCTGATACCTAAACTGAGAATTTGTTGATGGATGATACTTGTTAGCAGGCAAATAGAGTGCTCCTGAATCATAGCAGGTAGAGCATGGAAGAGAAGGTACTTCACTGTGACTGAAGAATGCTACCAGTGATCCCCAGGATTAACAAACTGTTTTCATTCTTTACCTTACTTGACTCAGCTTCTGTGCGTCTGGTATTCTGTTCTGATGGATCTGTCATTCTCTTACGAATTACTTAATTCAACAAAATTTTACTGAGCACCTATTCTGAGCCAGGGTCTTTGCCAGACACTTTTGTGTCCCTGGATCTTACTTTTTATAATTCCACTTCTTAGAGTCACCCCTGAAAAGTTCTGTTGCTGATATTTTTCTTTTTAAATTAATCCTTTTGTGATCTTAATCTCTTTTAGCACTTCAACCATCACTTTTTTACAGATACCTTCTTAGATCAACTTTTCTGGTACTTACCTCTCTTTTAAGTTCCACATTTCTGTTTTCAAGGACCTTCTGGATATTTTCATGTGAATGTACTTATGGCCCTCAAACTCATCACGTCCAAAACTAAATTCATCTTCTCTTGTAAGCCTTCCTGTGTTTCCTGTTTTTGTTAATGGAATCATTATTGGAATCTAAGCTGAAAACCTTGGGTTCATATTCAACATTACCCTCTCTCTAGTATCCCTCACATATAAGTTTGGCAAAGGTTAAAAAGGCCGATATTGCTTGGTTTTGGTTTCTGTTAGAAAATACATTTTTGGTGGAAGAGTGAATTGGTAGTATCCTTTTGGAGGGTGGTAAGCAATATCAGTGGAAGTTAGGAATAATTTATTCTCATCTTAGAACTTCTGCATATATGCTGCTCATCCAGAGGGTCTTTGGTGCTTTGCTGCAGAGTGAGAAGTTCATTTTTCCACTAAAACCTACTTTGTTCTGAGATTGGATACTTTCAACCTCAGTTTTTGTAGAAAATGCCCCTAAGATGGTACCCTCTCATTCCAAGGAACAAGTCTTTTTTTGTCTTACATCACTAAAAATGTTAGGCAAGGTAGTAGTAGCAGCAAAAACTTTTATTATTAGTTAGAGATCCCTTTACTATTATTAACTTATAAGGTAAATTTAATGAGGTAGAGAGTATTAGTCCCTATGTTTACTTGTTTATTTGTTTTTTAACACAGAGCAGGAATTCTTTCCACAGTATGACTTCTCTAATACAATTTTGTAAGATTATCACTAAGAGAAATTAAAAATGAAAAAAAGCTGAAGAAAATATTTTAAAGATAATTTTATTAAATGTGCAAAAATGCTTGATTCTCTTCAAAGATTATTACTATTTTAATCTTTTTATCAAATGGAACAAAACCCATTGAAATCCTAGGTTAGGGGGTCTCTGTTTATAAGTTGTTATAATTAAAAGTACAAATTTAAGAGTTTTCTTAGGTGATACAGATAGTTTTTAGCAAAAAGAAATCACATTATAAGGGAAGTATTTTAAAATATCTGTTTCTAAAGCATGTGTTTTTTAAAAGCGTTACTTTTTTCATTGTTAAAATGCCACCTTTATGTCAAAGTGATAGATTAGTTGTACTTATTTTCAAATAGCTGCTGTGTACCGTATTATTGCCAAAGAAAAGTTTAGCAAATTTGAAATGATTATTCTTTTATAAGAAAAATAAGGGAATCATACCACTCACCCATTATTTGTTGTTTTAGTCCTTTTCATCTTGTTCCAAAATCTGTAATGAAATCTGTAAACCTGTTCACCTAGGCACAAACAATGATTTGTCTCAGCATGCTAAAATTGCATCCCACATGAGACTTGATTGCTGATACTCAGATTGAATAAAGATGCCAGAATTAAAGATTAGTAAAGCTTACTTTTCTAGTAAAGATTAGTAAAGCTTAATTTTTTGCTTGTAGGTCAATATAAATAGAAGCTGTATTTTTATTTTCCAGCATAAAAATGAATTATCTTCTATATCCCTTGGGTACACATAGCCAATTTTGAGGATTACTGCTCATAAATGAGGTGCTATTGAAATGTTCAGAGAGGGGCACCTGGGTGGCTCAGCAGGTTAAAGCCTCTGCCTTCAGCTCGGGTCATGGGTCTCAGGGTCCTGGGATCGAGCCCCACATCGGGCTCTCTGCTCAGCGGGGAGCCTGCTTCCCCCCTCCTCTCTCTGCCTGCCTTTCCCCCTACTTGTGATGTCTGTCAAATAGGTAAATAAAATCTTAAAAAAAAAAAAAAAGAAAAGAAATGTTCAGAGAAAGCTGTTGATGTCAACATTTTCTTTTAATAGATCATTCTGGCAACTCTTTTTGATTATTTATTTGAAGAAGAAAAATATTGCCAATAATGAAGCCATAGAAAGGTATCACAATAGCAGTATCCTCGGCAAGAGATGCAATACACCTGTGGTAGTGTGCATGGATTTGAGATATTTTAGGAAGAAAAGTGTTTGGGGCTTGATTTTTATGACGGTTAAGGAGAGGAAGGGATCATGGTTGATAGCTAAGCTTCTTGCATTGGTGACTGCATGGGTGGTGGTCAATATTGGAGAAATAGGGAATATAACAGAAAACTGGTTTTGCAATTTATATTTCTTTACATATCTTTTTTTTTTTTAAGAAAGCTATTTTATAATTGGTGGGCCATTTTCATTTATGTTCACATTCTCTGTGTTTTAAAATTGATAGAGTATCATTTCAAAGAAACAATATTGGAATGTTTTTCTTCACTTCTTTCCTCATTAAATTGACATTTACTTGAACTCTTGGATTTTGAGTGGATTGACACATGTATTAATTGACACGTATTAATACTTGTTATTTATGAAAAATGTAGTGTTAATTATCCAACATGATTGGAGTTTACAAAATGACATTAATAGTAACTCAGCAAAGAAATGGAGAAACCAAGTACATATTTTTGAGAGTAAGTTTTATTGCCCTATGATAGCTTCAAATGGAAGTAACAGGTTAAAGGAAGAGGGCTCAAAATGATCACAGGTACTTCATGTCTTTTAAAACTTTAACTCTTTACTATCAACATTATAAATGACTGTTTTTCCTTTAGAAACTGACTTGCTTTAAAATGATGTATGAAATAATATGTGTTTTGCATGTCCTGTTGTAATGATAAAGGTCATATAGTATCATTTACATAATCTCTAGCCAGAAATGATCTCAGTAATATCCTTGGTATAACATATACATTATCTGAGGTTTAAAACTCTCATTATTCATGAAAGTTAATTTTACAGTGGGTGTGAATGATCTATCTTATGGCTGGTTTTTTGATCATTCTATAAAATAATATGGAGCAAAGCCTGCTCAAATAACAGGAAAACCAGTAAAGAGTGATGCATTCGCCCGACTCTCTGTATACCCGATTGGATCTTGATTGATGGCAATCATTTGTCTTTGTCAAAAAAAGGAGAAAAATTCAGACATTGAAATAGGAATGCTATCAAAGTTTCTACAATGGCAGAAAAATTCTATTAATGTGGCCTTAGAGTATTAAGTGTCTCTGTTGGGAAATGATAAAGAATGTTAATTTTTTTCCTAGAGCATATTTAAGTGTAAAATGCATTATTTTGTCTACTGTTGGGATTAAAAGAATACTTTTGATTTATGGCAGACTGGAATTGATGAAAGCAAAAAAAATGCTTAAAATGATGAAAAAGCAAATAGATCTTAATCCTTTATGTTATTATTTTCTCAGTGAAATAATAAAGATTTAGCATAGTGTCATAAAATCCTTACTGCTGCATTCCAACTGATATTGTACCTTGAAAGGTTGACTTCAAAGAGGGTTGAAGTAGAAGAGAAAACATATTTTTAAGTGATTGTCTTTTTCTTTGGAATTCCCTTCCAAAATATTAAAGCAAAAAGACATTCCACATGTTATTATTTTAAAATTTTTTTAATGATCTTACTATGATTTGAGAATGGAAGGAGAATGTGAGAACTCCAACATAATAAGACAGAATTAGTAAATAGCATTTTGTATCAAGACAAATTCTAACCTTTCATAATTTCTTATAACAATCTTTTATGTATTATATAAATATTTTCTGTAAGTTATGAGGGCTGGATACACTTTCTATTTGATCTTGAATATTTGCTTTAATATGGTGTTTTAGATTGTTAATTTGGCCTTAAATTTACATTTGAAAATAATTCAAAATGCAAATGTATTCTATTTTAGAAAACATTTTAGAAAATAGCCTTGTTTAAGTTGATAATGATTTGACATTTATATAAATTGAAATAAGGCTTGTTACATCTCATTTATTATAGAATTTTCTTTGTCAAAGTACTTTGGGATATTGTGTTGAAGTTTTATTATTTGCATACCTATTGTTTAATTTTTGGCATATATAATCATACTCTCATTTTCTGTTGTGTTGGAATGGGGCTAGTTATGCTGAGCAGCCCCAAACAGTTTGTATCCAGCCTTAAAATGTGCTTTAATTTTCTTCAGGTGGATACTTTTTCTGAGACTAATGTGAGATGAGCATAAATTTACATTTTCTTTTTGTAAAAGTGGTTGAAATATTTGCTATTGATAATTATGTTCTGATAAATGAAAGATCATTCTATTTTAAATTAACAGTATAAGTTTTGCTATCTTGATCTGTGTTTGGTTTTAGAAGAAATTACCTAATCTTTAAAAACAAAACTATTTTGTAAGAAGAAAATAGGATTTTTTAATCTTTTTATTCAAATCTAATAATGCTATATCAATCTCAAATTACATAAACTTGAAATTTTCAACACTCTCAGTTTGGGTTTTATGTGTTACTAATGGTAATCCTATTCTAAATGTTCAAGTGGAAACAATTTAGTTCTTGTTTAATATGGGCAATGAAATGTTGATTTGTTAAAAATGACTTTGTTGGTGCTTATGTCTACTTCTTCACATGTGTATTTAATTGTTTAAGTCTAGTGCCATTATTCTCTGTAAATTAGTTGTTGATTTAGAAGAAAACACTTTCAGTGAAAACTATAGTCTCATTTATTTTTTTGGTATCTGTTACAACAAAGAATAAATGTTAATGGTGTGTGATACTGAAAATGTACCCCTAGAGTATAATAATGATTTCAGAATTTTCAGTGAAGGATAGGATTTCTTACTAATTAACTTTACCATTGATAAACACATAGTAGAACCTTTTAAGGTATTTACTCAAGAACAGGCTATTTCAAATTGGTTTTGGTAAATATAGTTCCTCACATGGAATCTACAAATGTGGGAAAGGTTAATTTCATAACCTTAGTGGCATGGTATGTGGTTTAACTTATTTGAAGCACAATTTAGACATTAAACTTACTCTTTAAATAAGTTAGACCAAACATCTGCCAATTTTAAGCAGGTCTCATCATACAACTTTAAAGACAAAAGAATCCTTGAGCATCATGTAGACAGGTTTAATTCACAGTGCAGATTAAGAGAATTAAGGCCCAGAAGAGTTGTTTTAAGTACCCAAGATTTCACAACTGGTCAGAAATAGAAAATAAAAAAATAAATAGCATTTAGGAAAGTTATTTCAGTGAATTCAGTTGCTTTTGATCCTGGTTGTATATTAGAATCACATGGAGAATTTTGAAAAAAATACACTGGTAACAGGGTCCCAATCCAAAAGATACCAGTAGGACACCAATATTCTTAAAAGGTTCCCAGATAAATCTAATGCTTAGGCAAGATTGGGAACCACTGAGATAAATCCTATCTCTTTCTGTGGTACCCCAAATAGCTTGTGATTACTGTCTTGGGTTGTTTTGTTTTTGGTTTTTTTTTTTAAGATTTTATTTATTTATTTGACAGAGATCACAAGTAGGCAGAGAGGCAGGCTGAGAGAAGCGGGAGGGGGAAGCAGGATCCCTGATGCGAGGCTCGATCCCAGGATCCTGGGATCATGACTGAGCCAAAGGCAGGGCTTTAACCCACTGAGCCACCCAGGCGCCCCTGTCTTGGGTTTTTAAGTTAGGTAAAGATTCTGAGCAAAGCTGCATATAGTATTTTACAAGTAATTTTATATAAAAACATGCTGATTTATGTTAGTATTTAAAATTCTTATTTTTTGGCCATTTGACATAAACTGTAATTCTGACACTCCTTGAAAAAGCTTTAAAGGTTTGGCTTTTTTTTTTTTTTTTTAAAGATTTTATTTATTTATTTGACAGACAGAGATCACAGGTAGGCAGAGAGAGAGGAAGGGAAGCAGGCTCCCTGCTGAGCAGAGAGCCCAATGCAGGGGCTCCATCCCAGGACCCTGGGATCAGGACCTGAGCCGAAGGCAGAAGCTTTAACCCACTGAGCCAGCCAGGCACCCCAAGGTTTGACTTTTAAAGTTTATTAGTCACTTGTAGTTGAAAGGAATAGTTGGTCATCCAGTTACTGCCTCCACACTGGTCACTGGTGTGAGTTATGTCTATTGGTGACTTTGCTTCTAGTAGATCTCAAAAGATGATAGTGGGAAAAACAAGTAGCCCATGAAATCTGAAAAGCTCTTCTGAAGATTTCGATCCATTCCCCACTTGACAGTATTTCCCACTTCCCATAACTTTTCTGAAGTATTAGCTATATGTTTTCCAGTTTATATCTTCCAAAAATCGATTTTATGGTTATGATCCTTGATTACAAGAAGCTCTTAGAAATAAGTAGTAAAAATGAAACAACCCAA
Organism: Martes martes; assembly: GCF_963455335.1. Lineage (NCBI taxonomy): Eukaryota > Metazoa > Chordata > Mammalia > Carnivora > Mustelidae > Martes > Martes martes. The sequence continues at coordinate 67,302,991 of NC_137889.1, read as the reverse complement.
TAAAAAAGTAGTAGTTTCTTATTGAAAATCACTTCAGAATCATCTGTTCGAAGTTTTTGTCCTTCTTTCTTATCTAAAAGCATTTCATTTTTTGGAATATGTTTGTCATGTTTTTAACTTTAGTTTGGTATAATTAACATCTGTTTTTAATTATGGATTAGTTGTATATACATGATTCCAAGTGTACTACTAACACATTTAGACCAATTTGTTGGTCAAAATTACATGATGGAAATATTTTTCTTTTTTATAAAAATGGGAATAACTCTAGGTATGATAATTTGCTCCTGGCCACAGGATGAGAAGGGAAAACTTTCAATTTTGGAAAAAAGCAAAGGTTATAGAAATAAGAAAATGCCTAGGCCATTCTAGAAGTAGTAAGAAAAGGGTATAGTGTCTAGCGGTCTTACTTGATTATAAGAAATATTAAGAGTACAGGAGTACAGTGTGGAGATTCCTCAGGAAATTAAAAATAGAGCTTCCCTATGACCCTGCAATTGCACTGCTGGGTATTTATCCTAAAGATACAGATGTAGTGAAAAGGAGGGCCATCTGTACCCCAATGTTTATAGCAGCAATGGCCACGGTCGCCAAACTGTGGAAAGAACCAAGATGCCCTTCGACGGATGAATGGATAAGGAAGATGTGGTCCATATACACTATGGAGTATTATGCCTCCATCAGAAAGGACGAATACCCAACTTTTGTAGCAACATGGACAGGACTGGAAGAGGTTATGCTGAGTGAAATAAGTCAAACAGAGAGAGTCAAGTATCATATGGTTTCACTTATTTGTGGAGCATAACAAATAATATAGAGGACAAGGGTAGATGGAGAAGAGAAGGGAGTTGAGGGAAATTGGAAGGGGAGGTGAACCATGAGAGACTATGGACTCTGAAAAACAACCTGAGGGTTTTGAAGGGGCGGGGGGTGGGAGGGTGGGGGAACCAGGTGGTGGGTATTGGGGAGGGCACAGATTGCATGGAGCACTGGGTGTGGCGAAAAAACAATGAATACTGTTACGCTGAAAATAAATAAAAAATTTAATTAAAAAAAAGTACAGGAGTATAAGTCAGTTATATGGAGGAGATTTTCCTTAATTTGAATTTTTTACTAGAATCTATCTTTGTGCCCTTTATAAGAGAAAAGAGAAGCAGAGTCATTTTAAATAATATAAATTCCTAATAGAAAAAAATAATTTAATAATTTAATTGGAAATTAGGAAATCTACAAAAGGAAACTGATTTAACCTATTTACATATATAAAATACAGCATCTTTACCCTGTCCTAAGATCTTGTGACATTATCTCATTTAATGCTTATTATAATTTTTGAGGTAAGTGTAATTTTATCCCTACTCTTAAGATGAGAAGCCAAGGCTTAGAGAAACTAAGTCACTTTCTCAAGATTATTTAATTAGTAAGTAGTTAAGCCTGAGTAAGAAAAATGTTAAGGAGTTCTTGGGTGACTCAGTTGGTTAAGCATCTCACTCTTGATTTCAGCTCAGGTCATGATCTCAGGGTGTGATATCCAGCCCCAGACTGGGCTCTGCACTCAGGGTGGAGCCTGCTTAGGATTCTCTTTCTCCCTCCCCTCTACCCCTCCCTGCTCACTCTCTCTCTCTCTAAAGTGAAAAAATAAAATCTTTAAAAAAAAAGACAAATGTTAGGATTCCCGGTTATTTATTAAATTTACTGTGGAATTGCTAATGCAACAAATTTCATAGAGCTGTAACCAAATTTGATGTATTTAGCACAATTTTCCTATGAAAAAAGCTGCAATTTTTTTTTTTTTTTACTGGATTGTCACAGTAAGTTTGAATACATAGGTAATTCAAATAATGATTAGCATTTATAATAGAAATGTAAAATAGGATTCTTACTGATGATGAACTCATATGATCTTTATCTGTTGATTGAATGACACCTTCTTGATAACTTTCTTGAAATGGGTGAAAAAGTCAGGTATGGGTTATGAGTGCCTACAAGTATCAGTGACTTTTGTGAATTAAAGACAAAAATATTTTTCAGGATAGTAGTAAATTTTTCATTTTAGATTTTTCTTGCTGTGGAGATAAAATCAGCATTGTAACACAGAGGGAAAGACATGGGGATGTCTGAATTTTAGTATTCTGAATTCAGACTGCTTCAGCAACCCTCCAGGTTCACAGACATGTAAGTTTCCTGGGTTTTTTCCATACCACAGTGAGAATACAGAATTAGCACATAGCTGCCTCAAGTATTTACAATAATGACACTTAAAAAAGATGTAGGTTTTTTAAAAATTTTACTTGAATATATTTACAAAATGAAAACAAAAGTGTACTTTGTTCATATAGCTTTTTTGCATGTGTGTGTTATGGTAGAGGACAATCCAGTTATTTATAACATACTGAATTTAATAGAATGCCGTGGACATTGTTAGAAAAAATTTTCTTATCTAGGTGGGGAAGATATTTCTCAAGTCAAGATTCAAACTGGTAAACTTTGTTTTCTTTTTAAATTGTATGAGATATATAGCAATAATGTACAATAATCCTATGCATAAATCTTTACTATCTATACCTATCCATGGGTCTTACTTTCCTCCCTGTGTTTAGGAAGTGAATAGTTTGATATATAATCCTCTGGTTTCTTCTCTTACATTGATAAAGACATTTAAAAATTTTTTTTTAATTTTACGTTTTTAAACTTTTTTAATTTTTTTTTTTTTTTTGATTTTTTTTTTATTTATTTATTTGTCAGAGAGAGAGAGCGCGCGAGTGAGCATAGGCAGACAGAGTGGCAGAGGGAGAAGCAGGCTCCCTGAGGGGCAAGGAGCCCGATGTGGGACTCGATCCCAGGACGCTGGGATCATGACCCGAGCCGAAGGCAGCTGCTCAACCAACTGAGCCACCCAGGTGTCCCAAAACTTTTTTAATTTTTAAAAACAGAATTGGGGCCACGCTATATGCATTATTTACTTACTTACCCATTTCACTTATAGTCCATGCTATTTCACATTTATTTACCTCATTCTTTTTAACAGGTTAATCATATAGTAGTATGCAAATTCTACATTTTATTTGAGCTTTTTCTAGTGGTGAATCTTTAGCTGCTTCTAAAATTTCCTTATTACAGAAGTATAGAAGTGAATAGACATACTCATTTTTGTGAAGATTGTATTTCTGTAGGATACATACCTAGAAGGGAAATTGCTAAATCAAAAGATATTCTGTCATCAAATACTGCCAAATGCCTTCCCCTCATGGCGTGAAGGGTAGAACATGTGACGAGACAGGGCTTCTGGGAAATTGATATGCTTGCAGGAGTATCCCACTCATTTTGGTCATCAGTGACTAGCTAGGGATTGGCTTTCTTCTAACCCAAGAGTCCATACCCCTTTAACTAAGAGTGGGCAGTTCTTCTGTTTGCTGCCCAGGAGCAATTAAGGGGAGGAAGGAGGTGAAATCAACCTAAAAGATTGTCTTAGGTGACTACTGTCTCTGCCCAGTGGTTGCATCTGTTGCCTTTAGCCTGAAGCTCCCCAACTTAGTTCTTGAGAGTACCTCTCCTCTTGTGTGTCTGAGATTTGATTCTGTCAGCTTTCTTTTACCTTTCTGTCTTTTTGTGAATTCCTCAGAACTTTTTTTTATTGGTTATATATTAATTTTCATGTCGTAAGTGTACCATATCAAGCCCATATCATTAGCATAAGCATTCAAAACAATGACCCTTGCATTAAAATCAAGTATTGAATATCTTAACCTTGTTATTACCTCCTCCCTCAACTTCAGTGTCCTACCGTATGTCATTGAACAAGATGAAGAAAAATATTCTGTTGCTTTCTTCTCAATATGCTTATCAAAAATTAATTTACCCTTACTTCCTTGATTCACAGTATGCTCTACAGGCTCAGGTAGCAAGGAAAAGGAAAGAATCCACTGAAATGTTCTTGGTTTCCATCTAGGGGTGTTCATCTATACCAAACTTTCTTTACATTGGTCAAAAAAGTGTAGCATCATTACTTTCTGTCCTCCTTACTCCCAAGAGAAATACATGATAATAGGGAAACAAAAGAATTAATTCCATGAACTTTCTTGCCCTTAAACAATATTCTATGTGATTTCTGTGGAATTGGGAAGTGATAAGATTCTGAACACATACACAGAGAGCTGTATGAAGTACTCTTGTAGTTGGATATATATTTTTAAAAGAACAAAATATAGGACATCTGGTGGTTCGGTAAGTTAAGCATCCTACTTTAAGGTTTCTCCCTAGGTCATGATCTCAGGGTCTTGAGGTTGGTCCTGCTTCAAGCTCTGCACTCAGCTGGGAGTCTGCTTTTATCCTTCTCCCTTCCCCTTTGCCTTTTCCCATCCCTCCTTCCCCTGTGTGTGTATGCGCGTACACTCTCTCTCACTCATTCGCTTGCTCTAAAATAAACAAACAAAATTTTTGTAAAAAAATAAAAGAATAACAAAGTAATAGCATTTTGAAATGGTAGACACTTGCAGATTATTAGATTCAGCCTTTTTATTTTATAGAAAAGGAGACTGAGGCCCAAATAGATTAAATGGGTTTACTCAGGATCCAATAGCTAATTAATTATGAAGTCAGAACTAAAATCTAGGTACTTTTTTCTTCCTATCTGGTACTGTTTTTCACATATCATGTTGCTTTTACAGTACTATTACATAGTGACATAATTTTTTTTTAAAGGTATATATGGAAATACAACTTAGAATATACAAAATTTATTAAGGAATAAACAAAAATAACTTCTGTTGGGGCACCTAGGTGGCTCAGTCATTGGGCATCTGCCTTTGGCTAGGGTCATGATCCCAGGGTCCTGCTCTGTGGGAGGCCTGCATCTCTCTCCCACTCCCCTGCTTGTGTTCCCTCTCTCACTCTGTCTCTCTGTCAGATAAATAAATAAATAAGGAATAAACAGAAACAATAATTAGAAATCCTATAGTTTTCCTAGAACTTAGAAATGTTTAAAAAATAGTTTAATGATAGAAGAGATCAGGTATATGAAGAGCATTGGAATCATCGTAAGTAATATCTTTCAAAGCAGATGTTCGCAATACACTTATGGCAATAATTTTCATTTTCATGCAATGTATCTTTAATTGCTTTTACTGAGAGTTGTTTTTCTTACAAATTCTTTGCCTTCTTTATCCTTTATTCCACTGTATTTTTCCTCAAAGAGGAAAAAAAGAGGTTGGAGGGGAAGAAGCTAAAACATAAGAGGTTGCTACTGAGCAATTTTATCTAACTACATAATAAAATTATATCTTAGTTATTTTATTTAAGTCTGATATAATTTTTTGCTGTTTGAGAATTGTTTTTATAATACACTTAAAAATGTTAATATATGTTAGTAAATCACCCTTCACATTATATGTAATAAAAAATTATTTTAGTTAAGTTACATTAAATTAGAAATCGTGTGCATTAGTAGTAGAGCACACATTATCTAATTCATACAATATTGTATAGAATTGAGGCTCCTTTAAAAACTGTAGCCCATTTTTACCTTGAGTTTGAGAACAAAATCATTTTAACTCTGAATATATCAGCTTCATTTAAATCTAGGAAAGAGTGATTAGGATAAAGAAGTTACATATTTATCTTTTTGGCAGACTTTTAAAAGTGTATGCTAGGTCCTGAGCATTGTGCTAGAAGCTGAGGGTTTATACAAAGTGGGAAAAAAAAGATCCTGTTCTGGATGTAATGTATGTAATGTATGTAATGGTATTGTCAATATATAAATAGTTACAATGCATTGTTACAGTTTTAACAAAAGAAGTAAAAAATGATTTTTGAATATGTATAGCAAAAAGAAATAGACTCATTGAGATGGAGTTAAAAAGTACAGATTTTGAAATATAGACAGACCCATATATATAGGTATGACTTGTACTATGCTTATAGAAATATTTTAAACTTAGAAATAAGTATTTATTATAAGCTCACATTGTGAAATTCTAGAGACTCACCAAATTTTTTCTAAGTAATTTGGAGTTAACACAGGTGTTAAGCTTTGCTATACTTGATAAAGATCTGTTTCCTTCCCCCTGAGAATGATTCAAATCTTCACGGAGAGAAGAAACAGCCACATCAGCTTCCAATTGTCAAAATTCAGTTTTTAAAAACTCAAGTCTTTTTCCCAATGGGTTTCCAGATTGAAGAACATATGGACTCTATCTTCTCAGTAAAATACTTTCATTTTCCTTTTGAATTACTTTTAAGACTTCACCCTGATATGAGAAGTGTAAAATGAAACCATAAGGTATTTAAACAACATCTACCTCTCTGTGTGTTTTTTTTTCAACTTGGATTGATAATAACCTTATAAAAATCAGAAATAACACTTTCTCTTTTAAAAAGTAATGCATTTTTTTCAGCAGTTGCATTTATTTTTCCAGGAAATGAAAATATGTGGGTTTTTCCTGGTGTTAGTCTCTAATTTGATTGTTTTATTTATCTTACTGAATTTTAAGTAGATATTTTAATTTTAGTAGATATTTAGTAGATTTTTGATTTGGACTACTATCTTGGATATATACCCTGTTTGCTGTAATTTACTACATAGTTGAAATAAACAATATTTTAACACTTTTGTAATCAAGGAAAATTTTATAACAAACTAGCAGGTTGCTTTATACTTGTAATAAGCTAAAAACGTCTTAACAAAAGAAACTTAACCAGCATAGCTTATTGCTGTTTGAGACGATTAAGACTGAAAAGATTGGTCTTTTATTGAGAAGATGCAACTAATTTCTTTTATACAAATTTTAAGGGTTTAAAATTGGGGTTTATAGCTTTTGCCTTAAAAAAAGTCATTTTCTCAGATATTGGAAGTTGAAAGGCAAGAGCCGCAACTCAAACAACTTAATTTTCCTATCTCTTAGTAAAAACAGGATTGAGGGAATCTCCTGAACCCTTTGGAACATTTCTGTTTCTCATTTATATATTTGTTAGCCTGCACAAGCCTCATTTACTAAAAATGACTCTCTTCTGTGACAAGATCTCTTTTGAGATAATCATTCAGACAAGATAGTAAACTATAGGAGAACAGTTTGCTTCTTTTTTTTTCCAGCCATACTATCTGTCCTTAGCCCAGTACCTAAAACCAAATGAATTAAGTAGAATAATGAAAAGTAAACTTTTTTTATTTGAGAGAGAGGGGGAGAGAGAGGGCATGCATAGAAACAGGGGAAGTGGCAGGCAAAGGGAGAGGGGGAGGCTCAATGCTGGGCGCTGGTGTGGGGGCTGGATCCCATGACCCTGGAATCCTGACCTGAGCTGAAGGCAGCCGGTTAGCCGAGTGAGCCACCCAGGCCCCCGAAATGTAAACTTTTAACTACAATAATTTGAAAAACTGATAATATGGATATAAAGGCAAGAATACAAATTCTCAGAGGGGAACCTTACAGCAGTGCATATTAATGTGATAGTATTCTAATATGATTAAGAGATGAGCTTTAGTGACTATAGCAAAGAACTTTAAAACAAAATGGATGTGTAGCCTGTGTGGTCACTGTGCACCCACCCCAGTGCTCCAACACAGACATTAAGTTATCTGATTTGGTAGTGCTGTTTGTTAATTCATTTTAAATGTATACTATTGTACTTTTCCATTTATAGCCTTCTCAGTTTACATTAATAATGTGATTATACAGGATTCTGTATTTCATTACTAAAATTTATTTGGTTCTTTGTGGGTTTCTTTTTTGAGATAGTCAATATTTTAGTTATTGAAATTAATATAGATAGTGACCTTGCTTATTAGACTATTTCAGCTCCCATTAATGAATTATTAGGGACCATTTCTCTTAGTCTTTCTCTTCCTATTCAAAGTTGAATATTGATACTGAGTATCAATATTTGAAGTACAAGCCCTAATTAATAAACTTGCCCATACAATACACTAGAATCCTTGCCTCTGCAGATTAATGTGTCAAATATAAATGAACCCTTAGACATCTTTTTGATTTTCACTTTTTGTCTTTTCAAATTAAACATATTCTTATGTATCTAGGATATTCTACTTTTGTGTCCAGATCTAGTGGAATCTCTTTATATGGCAAAATTCTATGACTTTTATTTAATGTTATTTTTAGGACTATTTGCATTCAGCGGTTCCCCCCCCCCAGTGTTTATAATATACTGTGTCCTGTATGGAATAAAAAGGGCTTCTTTATTATGCTTGAAGAACTTTGAAAGATTTGTTTCTCTGCTGAGTATCTCTTCTCTTGCTCTCTCTTGAACTCACTAACTGAGGCTTTTCTCTTACCATTCCACTGAAACAGTTCTTTTCTAGGTCACCTGTGACATTTACATTGCCAAATCACATAATCAGTTCTCAATCTTCATCTTTCTGGATGAATTGATACCTTTGGTATGTCTGAGTACTGAATCTTCTTTGAAATGTGTTTCCATTTGGTTTCTGGGAAACCATAGTCATCTGATTTTTCTCCTATCAGTGGCCACTCTTCAAAATTCCTTGTTGATTTCTCCTTATATTATATGGTCAACCTCTTTATTTTGGGGGTTACTCAGATTTTAGTCTTTGGAGTATTCCTTTTCTCTCGCTCTGCCGACTTCCTTTAATATCTTATCCAGTTCATACCTGTCTATATTATAGAAACAAGATATTTTGTTGACTCCCAGATTATATATCCTGTGAGATCCTTTCCTTTGAACTGCACACTCATATTTAATTGTCAACTCAACATCCCTGTGTGTTTGTTGTTTGTAGCAATACAATCTCCTTTAATAGATAAATCCCAAAATATCATTCAGTGGCTAACCATAATAGAACTGTATTTCTTTTTCATATAAAGTATGGAATAGATGTTTCTGATAAGTGACTTATTCTAAAACTCCATTGTCTTTAGTTCTTGACTTCCAAGATTGTCATCTGCATCAAGCCATTGGAAGGAGCATGGACAACTGTGTGTCAAAAAGTTTTATAGGCTAGGTTTGTAACTGGCTTGTATCATTTCTGCTCATATTTTACTGACTAGAGCTCCGTCATATGGCTATGCCTAATTGCAGAGGAGATTGAAAATGTGGCTTAGCCGTTTGCTAGGTTGAAGAGGAAAATTGGTTTGGTAATAGCCCCTCTGTCACAGATTGCTTATAGGCACCCCAAACATAACATGCCTAAAACCAAATTCCTGACCTTTATCAAAACCTATTTTTCTCACATTCTCTTTTATCTTTGTTAATGTTGGTTCTATTTCTCTAGTTTCTGAGACCAAAATCCTTATAATATCATTGCCTCTTTTCCTTTCATACCCTAGGTATGATCTATCAGCATGTTCTTTCGACCCAACCTTCAAAATATATCTAGAATTCAGTGACTTTTCACCATTTCTGCTGTTGCCACTTGTTTCCAGACATCATCATCTTCTAGATTATTGCAGAGGTCTACAAACTGGATTCCTGGCTTCTAATGTCACCCTCCCACTTCCACCCAGGCTTTTGCAGCAGCCAGAGTGACCATGTTAAAACATGGCAGAGGATGTTACTTCTCTGCTTAAAATATTCGAATGTCCTCCTCATCTTCTTAGTAACTTTTTGGTCTCTACTTAAAACTCTTATCCATCCAGAATGGTCTCTTTGAAGTTCTGTGGTCTCACAAAGTAGACCTTTGGATTTACTGTTGTCTCTGCCTGAAATTTTCTTTCCAGGACATCTGCATAACTGATGCTTTCACCTCCTTTAGATCTTTCTTCAAATGTTACCTTCTCATAGAATCCTTCCCTAATCATCTCATTTTAAACGGTCTCCTATTCCCTCTGTCAGATTTTCTGTTGCTCTTTCACGTTTCACTTTTCTTTATGGTATATATATTGTTACCTGTGGCAGATATGGTAGCTGATCATCATAGTTTCATTCTGTATTTCCATTGTGTAGATCTGTTGCTGGGAAATGGGTACCCACCCAGGAATCACATTTCCTTTATGGAGTCATGTGACTTGGTAAGACAAAGGAGTATATGTAGGTAGAGGACTTGCATGTCATTTCTGGGCTGAGTTGATGTAGCATTTACTGAGCCATTTTTATGTTCTCTTCCCATCTCTACTCAGCTTCAGGACTTGATCTCTGCCTTAGTTTTGGCCTGTTTTACTGCATATAACATTTAATCAGCTTTATACATCATATGCTTTGGAGCCCATTTTATTTTGAATAAATTGCCTTATGTCCTTGAACTTTCCTTTCTTGCCTTATTTATTGCCTTCCTTGTATCACAGAGAAATTTAGCACATTTCGATAATACATTAATGGGATAAATCAGAAAAATAGGAAATTTAAAAATTAATGTTGAAAACCCTTATCTTGCTTAAATTATTGTAATAACTTCCTTACTTGTGTTCTCATTTATGATATTTCTTCTAATCTAATTTTTGTATATTTCCTAGAGTTATTGTTCTGCAGTCATAATACTTGCTTAAAACTCCTCAGTATCTCCCTACTGCTAAAAGACAAAACCCAACTCTCTAGGATGACATGGATAATGTTAGGAGCTCAGCTGAGCTAGGAGAGTGCCAAGCTACCAAGGATCAGAGTAGCTGATTAAAGCCACAAACCAAAAATGAAAGAGTAAGGCTTTAATAACTTGCTCTGGTGGTATAAGCAGTAGTTTAAAACTGCAGGACTCCCCCTGTTCCATTTTCCTGCCATTTCCATTTGTTGCCTGTTGGAAGGTCAGGTTAATCAGTGTGGATTCGTATAGATCAATCTAGATGTTGGGGTCATCTCACTGTTGAGGAAACTCTGAACAAAAGACTGTAGCAGTTTATGGTCCATGAGGTTAGAAGAGGGAAAAGGAAAAGAGCTCCGAGTAGACTGAGTGAGAGTGGGGAAAAGTGTCTTTAGGGTTTCCCTTTCTGTCTCTGGTAAAAAGATCTGGGCAGTGTGCCTGAAAAGGACCTCTGCTTAAGGCTTCAGATAAAGAAACTTTGGGATAAAAATGCAAGGGCTAGGAATGCAGTTATGCTAAGAATATGACTGGCCAGTGGGTCCTAAGTCCTTGAGTACAACTTCCTTTAGAGACTGGAGTTCATTGGCTATATATGAAGTCTAGTTTGGGGCTGGTGGAGGGCAGCTTTCCCTGTGATACCTGACAGGTAAGGCCTTTATAACTAACTGTGGTCAGTCCTGAAAAAAGTCATGCATAGGCTTTTAAACGGGAATTGGACTCCTCAAATGATTCTCTGTGATCTGGCCCCTTCCTATTTCTGTAGCTTCTTCTTTGGCGCCTGTTGCCTGTACTGCCCCAAAATTGGAGAAACATTTCAGTTTAACACATACCTAGTTGTTTCTTCTTTGGCTTTGCAAATGCTGTTCTCTCAGAAAGAATGCTTTTCCTTTCCTTGTTCTCCTGGTAAACATCTGTTAACTCTTTGACTCAATTTGTGTGTTACTGCCTTCCAGGAAGTCTTCTGTTACTTTGGATAATGCCCTTTCACTTTGTTCCCAAAGAATGTTTTGTGTATATTACAATTGTCTCTTCATATATCTAATTCTTCCATTGTACTGTGAGGTCCTTGAGGATAATAACTTTCTTTATCATCAAATAACTCTGTAAATCTCCTCTGCCTGGTACAGGTCCTTATGCATCATTGATATTTAATAAGTGTTTGTTGATTAAATGGGTGAGTGAATGAGTGAAATATAAACTCATTAGTTTTTCATCCCTGTTTTTTATGATATGTCCAGGCCCCCATAATTATTTTATACCTCATTTTCTACTGGGGCCAACCAAAAGGACTGCTTCCAATTTTCTGACCTCTATACTTTTGCTGAAAAGCCTACAATGCCATCTTCTTCCTTGGATATCAGTTGAAACTTGACCCCTTCTTATGGATCTTTCTCAAAAATCTCTTGCTCCTTGAAGCATTTCCTGATCTCTTTAAGACATATGTGATCACTTATTCCTTTTTTTCAATTTCCGAAGCTCTGGATTTTTACTTTTCTTATGGCATTGATCTTAATGCCATATAATTCATTTTATCCCATTTATTAGATTGTAAGTGCCTTGAGATTACAGACTGTTTTCCTTATATGAGTATCCATTATAGCACTTCAACCTTTTTAAACAGTAGTGGGCACTTAAAAAATATTTGTAAATGAATATAATTAAGCCAAAACAGTACTGGTCATTCAGAGCCAGACAAACTGAAATGTAGTAAAGTGAGGGAAATAAATCATTTCAGAATGTGAATAATTGCTTCAAAATTGAAAGTACTGCAAAGTTTCTACGAGATGACAGCAACTATTGAAAGAAGTGGCTTCCAACTGTCTTAAAAACCTGGAAGTGTAATGTAATAAGCCCTTTTGTCCCTGTGGATGAGGAGTACATACTTTTCACTAATTTATCTAGCTTGCAAAGCAAGTATATAATATTTTTTATGCTAGTTAAAATCAGTTATTTGCTTTCACCAGTATTTTCCTAAGAGTTTTGGGTTAAAGGCAGGGAATATTGGATTATGGTGGGTTGCTGCTGCATTTAAGCCTTTAAATTATTTATTTAAAGATAAAAGTGTCATACTAGGGCGGCTAATACCTCTGCTTTTTTTCTCTCTCTTTCTATAACTTATAAACTATTTTAACAACAACCACAGAAATGTGATATAGGGGCGCCTGGGTGGCTCAGCCGGTTAAAGTCTCTGCCTTCAGCTTGGGGCATGGTCTCAGGGTCCTGGGATCTAGCCCCGCATTGGGGCGGGGGGGGGGGGGGGGTGTCTGCTCAGCGGGGAGCCTTCCTCCCCCTCTCTCTCTGCCTGCCTCTCTGCCTACTTGTGATCTCTGTCTGTCAAATAAATTAAAAAAAAATAATAAAATAAAAATGTGATATAGGGGCCTGAGGTTGAGAGAAATGAAGGCCCTAAATGCCAAAGCAGTCGTTTTTGGCTCTGATATTCCTTCATACATATGCTTATAACCCAAGTAGCACTTCCATATTTGGAGCAAATGAATCAGTGACTACTAATGGTTCCCAAGCTTTTCAAATGCTGACCTGCCCTACACATTACTTTGTATTTACCTTAGTTTTACTTATCTACTAAAAAGCAACAGAGCCTTATAACCCCTTAACACCCCCCACCCCCAACACACACCAGTCTCATAGCTGTGCTATTCAATTTTGGGTTTGCTAATTCTGGAAAAATGTGTATTTTCTAATTGTTCTTTATTGTAATGTGTGATAATGTTTTTTATGTAATTTAAACAATAAGTTTTTGGTCCCATTCCAGTCTGTCATTTTGTAAAAAAAGGTGTTTAAACTTTATAATAATTTGTCATAATGAATCTATTTATGACCTAATATGAAACTCTCAGCCATAGCAGCATGGAGTAGCATTACTAAAAGCTTTTTAGGGGGCGCCTGGGTGGCTCAGTGGGTTAAGCCTCTGCCTTCAGCTTGGGTCATGATCTCAGGGTTCTGGGATCGAGCCCTGCATCGGGGCTCTCTGCTCAGCGGGGATCCTGCTTTCCCCCCTCTCTCTGCCTGCCTCTCTGTCTACTTGTGATCTCTCTCTGTTAAATAAATAAATAAAATCTTTAAAAAAAAAAAAAAAGTGAGGATTGCCAGTGAGGGGCATTAGGGTTTGTCTTTTTAAAAAAATAAATAAATAAAAGTTTTTAAGTAATGGAAAGTCACAGATGTGAAGTCTAGCTCTGTTTCCTAGTAGCAAAATTGGGATTTAACTTGTTAAATTGGAATTGTATTCCTAACTTAAAGCATTGTTTTGTGAATTAAAAGAGACCACATGTAAAATTCTTATCAGAGTGTCTGATATACTGTAGGCAGTCAGTAATTTTTAGTTCCTCTCCCTTTTCCAGGAGCACAGTGTAACCTACTTCTCAAAAGAAAGAGGTCCTGGGGCGACTGGGTAGCTCAATCCTTAAACATCTGTCTTCGGCTCAGGTCATGATTCCAAAGTCCTGGGATCAAGGGCTCTCTGCTTTTGGATCTGCTCTGGATCATTGGGCTCTCAGGCCAGCAGGGAGCCTGCATCTCCCTTTCCCACTGCCTCTGCTTGTGTTCCCTCTCTTGCTGTGTCTCTCTCTGTCAAATCAATAAATAAAATCTTAAAGAAAAAAAGAAAGAGATCCTGTCTTTCTGAGATTTCAGCTCATTCTCTGCATGCACATTGTCCAGCCCTGTGACTCTTGACTAGAGTGACCCTATAGATCGTAGACTGAAGACAGTCTTCAAGCATGTTCATAAGCTTCCATTCTTTCATTCTAGACATGTTTTAATACAAGTTGGAAACTCATTAAGTAAAGGGGCTTGATACATTGATTAAACATATATTGATTAATTCATTCAGAAACCAAATTATTGTAAATATTAGTGATGTGGAAAACAGGGTAAATTTGGTTTCTCAATAAATCAATATCTGATAAACCCTGTATTAAGTTACGGAGGTCCAAAAGGAGCACAGGTTTATCATTCTTACCCAACCCAGACATCCTGACCAGCCTACTCATTCTCTTAACCTTCCATATTTTGGCCTGTCAACCAGATCCCTCCAAAATCTTGAGTAAGTTTTGCTGGCTGCTCTTTTTAGTCTTGTTCTTAGATTGCGGAGTGTAGCTGGGAGTCAAAAATCACATTTGTACAGAGTGCCACTCTAGATGAATGGCTTCCGATCTGAGCTAGACCTTTGTAACTACTTAGCCATTCTTAAATTTGCTTTCAGTCAGCCTTCTTTCATATTCCCCAAGGCAGCTCATTCTAATTTTTACCCCTCTATTTTGTTCTTGTGTTAGAAGCTTGCTATTGAAGGGGCGCCTGGGTGGCTCAGTGGGTTCAAGCCTCTCTACCTTTGGCTCAGGTCCTGATCCCAGGGTCCTGGGATGGAGCCCCGCGTTGGGCTCTCTGCTCATCAGGGAGCCTGCTTCCCTTCCTCTCTCTGCCTGCCTCTCTGCTTACTTGAGATCTCTGTCTGTGAAATAAATAAATAAAATCTTAAAAAAAAAAAAAAAGTTTGCTATTGAGTAGAGAAAACAGAAATAATCAGGCCAAAATCAGATCTTCAGTTTTTATTCTTTTAAACTCTAAACTTGTTAATGTACAGAACTTTACATCCTTCCATCTTGCCAATGAGAAAGAGGTGACTTTTTCACTTCCAGGGAAGTACACTCTATTTATAGGATCATACCTCTTCTATCTCTATAGTGCTGTCCTTGCCCTTCTCCCACATGTCATCTTTGGTCTTATATATTTTTTGAACTTAGTCTTTTCCATCTTCAAACATGCTTACATATATTCTTGACCCTCTTTAAACCAACGCCCTATTTCCCTAATTCCTTTCATTGTCAAAGAATTTTTTTCAAAGTCAAATTATCTCCACCAATCTGCACCAAAACAAGTGTTCCTTATTATCTAGTTTTCCTTCCACAACTGTAATCAAATTGCTAATGGCATCACCAGTAATCCTTGTATCTGTTAGATGGTTTCAAAGGCACTTGGCTCTAAATGAAGTGAAAATCTTTATTTCAATAACTTGTGAAGAAGTATATTATCTTTTATTATAAGAAGTATAGGTGTGTAAAGTCTTGGGGGCAGGTCTTCAGCTCCATTTTTTTTTGCAGTTCTGGGTGTGTAAACTTTTACCCCACTCTGTCTACTTCATGGTTGTATTATAACTCCTGACAACTGGATCTAACATTTCCTTGTTTCAGCCCATCAGGAGAAAGGGAACTACTGTCTCAACCACTGAATAAAAGTTTTGCATTTCAGATTGTTGAAAAATGATTGCCAGGCAAAAATGTTATTCAGTGATTTGTTTGAAGCTAGATTCTGGAACCAGTCACTGACAAAAACGACAGGATTGTCATAATTGGTTTAAAGTGACTCTATAAGTCAACCAACCATTTAAGAAGTGATATTTGAGCAAAACTGTAATTGTTATGAAAAAATAATTAGAAAAGTTGCACTTCTCAGAAAAGAGGAAAGGGGAGAGAAGTGAGTGCTAGGTAGGTAACCAAGTGAGTACGTCCATTTTCTAGTTATAAAATCCAAGATTTCCCCCTTCCAAATGGAAACATTCCAATTTCTATCTGCTGATAAATGGACAAACAAAATGTACTGTGAATGATGTACTATTACATGCTACAACATGGATGAACCTCAAAAACATTATTCTAAATGGTAGAAGCCAGCCACAAAATTCTACATATTGTATGATTCCATTTATATAAAATGTCCAACATAGGGAAATCTTTAAAGAAAGAAAGTTAATCATTGCTGGGGACTTGGAGCTAATTATTATCAGGGGCCATTTGAGGGCATTTTAATCAGAGCTTTCTTAGGTTTTTGTTTTTAAATCATGTTTGAGGGGCACCTGAGGGGCTCAGTTGATTAAGCCTCTGCCTTCGGCTCAGGTCATGATCCCAGGGTCTTGGGATTGCTCTCTGCGGGGAGCCTGCTTCCTCCTCTCTCTCTCTGCCTGCCTCTCTGCCTACTTGTGATCTCTGTCTGTCAAAAAAAAAAATTATGTTTGAAGTCACTCATGATACCACTGTAAGCACATGCTTTTATCAAAGTAATGTAGAAGTAGCAACATGTAAATTCATTATTAACTAAAACCCCTACCTTACCTTTACATCATTTTACTGTTGAAGCAATTTCACATGCTCCCATTTCATTTGATTCCTCACTATGGCGCTGTAGGGTGGGCTAAACAAGTTACAATTATTTTGTGTAAGGCGACAGAAGCCCAAAGATGATAAATGATTTATGTAGAGATCATAGATCTGGTATATGGTAGAGCTAAGGTGATTAATTTTAAGTCCTTTACAATAAATGGGGCCAAATATTTTTATATCCTACCCAGAAATTGTAAAGATGATTGGTCTTTAATATAAATTGCTCCCAAACTTTAGCTATTTTATATCTTACAGTATGAATTAATTATACATTTGATTTTAATGAGTTTCTCTTAAAAGGTAAACTCAACTCTCAGGTACCAGGGTGACTCATTCGGTTGAGTGTCCGACTCTTGGTTTCAGCTCAGGTCATGATCATGGGGTCCTGAAATGGAATCCTGTGTTAAGCTGCCCACTCAGCGAGGAGTCTGCTTGTCTCTCTGTCTCTGTCTCTCTCTCTCTCCCCCTATTTGTGCTGTCTCTCTCTCTCTCAAATAAATAAAATCTTAAAAAAAAAAAACAACAAAAAAAACCAGTTCTTCAGTACTTTAGAGATACTGGAAATGTTTTTTAAAAATTATGTATTCTCGGGGCACCTGGGTGGCTCAGTGGGTTGAGCCTCTGCTTTCGGCTCTGGTCATGATCCCAGGGTCCTGGGACGAGCCCCGTGTCGGGCTCTCTGCTCGCCGGGGAGCCTGCTTCCCCCTCTCTGCCTGTGTCTCTGCCTACTTGTGATCTCTGTCAAATAAATAAATAAATAAATAAATAATCTTTAAAAAAAAATTATGTATTCTCATAGCATTAGGCTCTCCAAAAAATTCCAGTATGGATAAAAAGTGCCTTTTACCAATACCTTATTTTAAAATTGGTCCAGACTTAAGAAGATCCAAGTCAGAGCAAACACATTTACCTCCCTTCTGTCTGCATCCTGTGAAATCCTCTACATGACCATTCTTAAGGAAGGGAAAATGGAAAATAACCGGTATGGGATGTGGGATTTCTTTGGGGAAAAATAAACATATTCTAAAATTAGATTATGGTGACAGCTGCACAACTCTGTAGGTATACTAAAAACTATTAAATTTTACATTTTAAACTGGTGAACTTCATAGCATACAGATTATATATCTTAAAATGCAGAAACATAAAAGCTTTCCTTCATTCTTCATCCTTCTAAACATTTTTTTTTAAGGTTTTATTTTTAAGTAACAACACCCAATGTGGGGCTCAAACTGCCAACACGGAAGTCAAGAGTAGCATCCGCCAACTGTGCCAGTCAGGTACCCCACCCTTCTAAACGTTTTTGTGTAGAATTCAGTATTGCTGCCCACTCGCTCCATTGAAGAGATTTTGCTTCTTTGTCTTTTTTGGCACCATACTTTTTTGATTCCCTCATTATCTTACTGATTGTAAGGAACTTTTTCTCTGTTTCAGTAATGCTTTCCTCTTCTGCAGTGTTTAAATATTGGAATTTCACAGATTTTATTTTCACTCTTCTGCTGTCCTTAAAATATAGTTTTCTCTGCATCTAGCAAATACCAAACTTATAATAAGCACTCAGTAAATTTTTGTTAGATGAATATGTAAATTCCTCAACTCCCTACACTGATCAATCTCCCAATTTCCTATCTCTAGCCCAGGCTGCTTTTTTGAGTTCCCAAGTTACAGTGATTTCTTATTAGACATACCTGCCCAGAAGTTATTAGGTGTCCAGAACATGATTATTCTCCAACCACACCTACTTAACCTGCTGTCATTTCAGTTAAGTAGCATCTTTATCCCCTTGCTTCCCCTTTGTCAGAAACCTCAATTTTGTTCTCATCCCCTTTTTCCTCACCTTCTATATTGACTGTCTTACCGAATCTTATCTATTCCACTTCAGATAGGTTCTTGAATTCTAGCCTTAAGTTCCATCCCTACTGCCTTCTTTTATATTGTTGCCATGCAGTATATAAGGCTAATCATATTGGTCCTCTTTTGAGAGAAACTTGGCTATCTGTCTGTTGACTAGAAGATGTGCAGAGAACTATTTCCATTAATTATGCAAGGCCTTTTGAAATCTGGCTCTAAACCTATGTTTCCTACCTTAGCTTTTTGCCACTCTGGTTGCCTTGAAATGATCTTTGTTACCCAAATGTCCTAAGATAAAGATTCCTTTTTTATGTCTTTATGCCATTGTCCATGCTCTTTCTTCTGCTTGGAATGCCTTTTCCATTTTGCCCAGCAGACTCTGGTTTATCATTTAAATTTCTTTTAAAAAAGTCACTTGTTCTTTAATTGGTTATTTATTAAGTGCCTGCTTTGTTCCAGTTACTGTGCTTGGCCTGTGAATTAGGTAGACACAAACCCTTGTCTTCATGGAACTTACAAAATAGATCCTCATTAAAACCTTACTGGAATCCTTAATCCTCTCAGGCAGGATTAATTAGTATTTTGATCATAGCTGAGTAGTATCCAGTGAATTTCTAGAGGAAATGTCATGTGAAAACCTCATTGGCCGAAGTTCATAGTTACTACTGATGGGTAGGACCTTGTTTCTTCATCTTTAAAATGAAAATAACAGTATTTTGGCAGGGTTGCTGTGAGGCTTGGTGATAATGTGTGTAAAAGAGCATGATGGCTAGCACAGAATATCCAAATGCAATAAATGCTGTCTATTTTAAATATTATTTTTGATATATGATGATTTTCTTGTCCTGATTATAACATAGAAAATTGTAAAAGCATTATTCATATTGATGTACCAAGACAGGTACATAGTTGGCACTAAATAGATATTTGGTGAATTACTTTTTTTAAATCACATTTTTGGGGAAAATAGATCAGAATTATCTAAATAGTGTGGCTACTGAGGTGAGTTTTAGGGCTTCTCGTATTCAACATCATTTATTTAAAATGTTTTTTTCATTTGTCTTTTGTTGGAGTTTTAATTGGTAGTACGATAACACTAGATTTTTATTTTCTTATAACTTTGCTTACTTCCTGGTAAAAATGCTAAGTGAGTAAAGAAATGGCTAATAGGCTAACAGCAGCCAGGAAAAGTATGTGATAATTTCTTAAAGAATTGACCTTGTTACAAAATGGTATTTTTGTAAATCATTCTCAATTACAATTGAAGATGAGTGTCTAAATGTCTCTAAAAGCTAACAGAGAAATACACTGAATAGTACCATGCAGAAATTCATAACTACATAAAATATAATTTTATGTAATTAAATAGTATATGCAATGTTATAGTGACTTGATATATTATCAAATCTATGTATCAGGCCTCAATAAAGAAATAATTCTGCTTTAGAAGATACCTCCTTTTGGATCCAAGTAGTCGAAGGGTTTTTTTTTTTTTTTCCTTTTCATTAAGAGCACAGTGCATAGATCACTTCCATTTGATTTATAGTTAGTTCTTGGTTTTAGTTAATATTCTTTCTACTTATCTGCGTGAAGGCACAGCAGATTTCAGCTTGTGAGATAAAGCATTCTTTTATATTGTATGATGCCCTTAGTACCTGAACATTATTTTACCAAGATTTATGCAGAAAGTGAAACCCTTCTAGAACTTAGGCACTTTTATCTTCTAGCTGACAGTACACTGAAAATATTTACTTCTTTTTAGAAGTTACCATTTGTTTAAGTTATAGCTAGTATCTAGCATGAGTTTTTAATCTAAAAATATAGAAATGAAAGCAAACCAGATACAGGAATTTAAAGAACAGGTAAGATAAAAATTTTAGAATAAGATGTGAAGTGCTAAAATTATTTAGGATTTAGAACTTTTATTTAGCCAGAAAATTTATTGCTGACTTTTGTTAAGGCTATCAAGATGTTTCAGGTATTGTCACTAGGAAGTGGGTAAGATGGAAAATGGGACATTTTTCTAATGTAATTGCATTGTGACAGTTTTTCTTTTTAAAATTAGCATTCTTTTATTGATGTAGATCCAAGTTACATTAAAATGACACAACAGTGAAATTGCAGACATACTTATATCTGACTAAATTTGAATAAGTGTTAGTACCTTTAAGTTATGGAATAATTATAATATATATGTAGCTGTCAGTGATTTTTAGTAATTAACATAACCAACTTTAATAGAATAATATTAAAAATCTACTTTAATAAAGCACTATGAACTTAATGACTTCAGGGAAATAATGTTAATGTTTCCCTTTTTTCCTTATTTTATTCTGTGTACTAAATTTTGTCTCTTTTTTTTTGATTTTTTGACAATGTACTTAATCCTGGTCTGAACACTATTTCTGCTACTGATAGCATCTGAAGAGCCTTATTATCTTCCCTTTCCCAAAGATTAGATTTAACTGTAGGAGAAAAAAAAAGGAGCTTGAGCATTGTATGGAGAGGAGGAAAAGATGAGAGGTGTCCTCATGGCACCATGTCATTCTCAAGGGTGTTCCTATAGAAAACCAAAATGAGCATTGCACAAATCCAGGAGTGCCATTTATACAAATTTTGATGTGAACACTGCCTCCTGGAGTTGTGCAGTTTACTAGCCATTTAATAGAGCTCTTCTCTATTACGCATAGTTTTTTGAATTCTCATTATTTATTTTCACATCTGTCTTCCCCATGAGACCAGGACAGTATCCTAATAATTCTTGTATTCCTGGCAGCTGGCTCAAGGTAAAGAGTCAGTCATTGTTATTAGTAAATATTTTTGGATTCTGTTACAATATTCATCCATTTACACGTTATTAATTGGCTCCTTAGTGTGTTACACTTTTCCAAAACACCCTGAACTTTATAAAGTCTTAAAATTTACATGTGAAAAAAATAGGTTATTTATACTTGAGCCATTTAACTAACTAGAGGAAGAAAGTGGATTATATCTTAGTTATTGATTGATTCTTTCTTTTATTTCTGCCTTTCCACCTGACTCTCATTTGAGTCATACTTGTTCATTTATTTTACTTGATCAAATCACTGACTACAATGGAGCTCAGAAAGGGAATTAATAGACTATTAATGCTTGAGTTATATTTCCCTCTAAGATATGTTTCAGCAATCTACTTGATTCTATTCTTGTAGAACAGAAAATACAAATTCCGTATATTAAAACGACATTGTTTTATAGTCTTTTATGTAGATTTTAATGATATGTTAAAGGTGTGTGTATATAAACAGATAAGTATGAAGGGTTTTTTTTAAATTATGAAGAAAATTAGATGACTTAGAAAAAGACAATTATACTTGTATTATAATTTTAACCTCAGGCTTTGAAATTAGCTCAAAGAAGCAGGGAAAATAATTAGAAAGAAAAGTTAGAACATTTAATTTCAGTGTCATCCACAGCTTTTCAAATATGTGTATTTATATTAGTTAGAGATTTTAGTACTTGGAGAGTATACTAGTAGGGGACCTAACTACAGCACCTTTCATAGAGAAGACTTCATTTCCAAATGTTATGTGGCCTAGGCTCATATCCTTAATTTGAATACTTTTGGGGATCTTAGTTTTCATTTTTGTGGAAATGGATAAAGGTTAAGTTTGTGAATGTGGTATCACATATTAATATAATTTTTTTGGATAACTTCAGATATATAAAGGTGTGCAGTGATTCAGATATATATATATTTCTAAATTCTCATAATAATAATTTCTTATCTTACCCATGCTTGTATTTGATTAACAGTTGGTTTCTTTTGTGTTTTTTTTTTTTTAAAGATTTTTATTTATTTATTTGACAGACAGAGTTCACAAGTAGGCAGAAAGAGAGGGGAGAAGCACGCTCCCCACTGAGCAGAGAACCTGATGGGATTCGGGGCTTGATCCCAGGACCCTGAGATCATGACCTGCGCCGAAGGCAGAAGCTTAACCCACTGAGCCACCCAGGCGCCCCAAGAGTTATTTTCTGAACTTCGTTTTTTAAAATTTTTCTAGCCATACCATTGGTGATAACTCCAAAAATATACAACTTATTTAATTCATAACATCATGGGAAGATAGTTGAATTGATTATGCCAAATTTGCCAATTTCTTATCCTCTTTTCCCCTACAAGGGGCTTTTAGGGAGGGGTAGAGGTATTTCTTAAATGAGTGAAATCCTTATGTGAAAGATCCGAACTTACAGTAAGTTGGTGATTGAAACCTACACATTCCTCTTTCCAGTACTGTTCTAAAATGACAAACCATGCCTCATTTTTTCAGTGATAAAAGTTAATACAAAGAGTGTATTTTATTGGAAGGAGTAGGATGGGGGGATAAAACATTGGATTTTTAAGCCCAGGTCTGTTTCTATGTAAATGACTTTAAACATGCCAGTAATTACCCTTATCTGAAAGAAATGAATATGGCTTTTTTATCCCCCAAAGAACATGTATTGCTCTGAGCATTAAAAATTGGATGATAATGCTTTTTTTTATCCAAATGAGGCTAATAGCTATTCCTTTATGAGTAAGTTCCTTGAGGGTTTGTAACCTGTATCACCTGCAGAGCAGTGCTTTATTATGGAGAGACTCTCGAGAAAATGTATTGAAAGTTTTGGGCTCTCTAGAAGATTTTTGTAATATGCTCTAGATCTGTGCTTTGAAATAAGTGATTTTTGTTTGTCTTCAGATTATTTGAAATTGTTAACAGGAGTTAAACTATTTGTATTGAGAAAGATAGTCTGAGATACAGTTTCAGGATATTATAAACATTATGGTGAGGTATAAAGTTCTTTTTTTCTTTTTTTTTTTTGGACTGTAAGTATTTTTTAAATTTTTGGTACTACATTTATATTTGAAGATGAGACTTATCTTAAAAATTTTTTCACTGTATGAGCAAATTCTCCATTCCTGATATATTGGTGCTTTTCTTTCATCCAAATGTTAGTATTAAAGGGCACAAAAATAAATATCATAGTTCTGTTTTCTCTTAATTTTCATTATTGCTCTTATACATATTGTCTTTGAGTTACCTGTTAATTTGTGAATGATTTTATAATTCTTCTGTTTTTTCTACGCTATGACATAATAGCTGTTGGATTTGACTTCACCCTCATGCATTATACTAGAACGTTTTGTTACCTAATTTTGTAATAATTTTATAATAGCAGCTTAACATCTCTTATAATTTTAATTGTTATCAAGAAAAATGATATCATTTAATTTGACTCAAAATTCAGAAGGATGGATGAATGACAAATTAATAATTCACCACCTTTGCATAAGACTGAAGCATTGAATATTAGAAGGATTGATGGCAGAAGAGGTTAACAAATTTTAGCAGCTTTCATTAGCTTTACATCGTCATATGTTTGTGGTGCTGACTGAAATAGGCTTTGTAGGAGATCTCAGTCTAGGGAACTAATTACTTGTGCCGATTGCCGCACTGATGAATAGACCCTCATTGTATCATTCCCCTGAAGACGAGGAGCAGCCTGTGATTCACGACTGCATCCTGGCTGATATTTGATAATAATTTTAACAGATAAATGTAGGTAGGCAGAATGATGAAGTGCCTATCCAAGCTCCATGACTATCAAAGCCATACACATAGCCATCTGTGTATGGTCTTCTCGCCTTTCAGCTAAGGAGAATTTTATTTTATTAATTGAGTTCAGACAACTCTTGTCTTTTGCTTCTATGTGTATTCTGTAGGAGCTTCTTACATATTTTAAATGGTATTATAATAGTTTTCATTTAAAATGGACACAGCAAAATAAGGAAGAAGAATAAAAGAGCTCTTTAATTTTCCTTTTTGAGGACTGCAATTCTTACACTTTTTTGTATTCCATTTTGGTTACATTACATCTCCTCCTGTTTTGCATGATCAGGATCAACAAAGGAAGTTTTTGATATTCTCATTGTGTCCCCAGCTTTCTCAGAAAAGACCATTGGATTCCTAGTATTTTTAAAAATATATATCTTCTTTAACTAATGTACTGTTAGTTGTCTATGCTTTTATTAATCTGAGATAATTTTTAATCAGTAAAGTACTTATTTACAAATTATTTTGAATTTTTAAAGGATAGCATCTTTAATACATCAAAATAAGAGTAACTTTTGAGTGGGTATTTTGAGACTATCAGTTGGTCAAGACTAATAGGTCAAAGCTGACAGGTACAATTTTATTAGCTCATGAAATACAAGTGCCATTTTATTTTGTATTAGTCATTCCTTAACAGAAGTTTTGATCATGATTTTTTAAATTTAATTAATGAAGCTTAGTGAATAAGTATATTCTGCAGGGCCTTTTTTTTTAACTGTAACTGAAAAAACTTCATATTAGTGTTTTCCTTATAAAATATTTTTCAGCATGCTAGATTATGATTAGTTAATAGGAGAGAGAGTTGACATTTATATATTGCCATATAAAAGATCTACATAATTGGGGGAAATATAGTAGAACCCTTTAAAAAATACATTTCCAAAAGTATGCTTTTGATATAGCAATTATTGCAGATCATATAGCATGTAGTTTTTAATTAAATATAAAAACAGACTACATAAAACAGAATTCCAATCTGATTTGCTTGAAAATAGATTGCTGTTTCACTCTATAGGAATGGTTTATTTAAAAACAGTAAATGGAAAAGAAATGCATTTTCTTGTGTTGTTCTAAGCCTCAGGGGCTAAATGTAATGAATATTTTAAGAGATTATTTTAATTAAATTCCTGCACATCTAAACAGAGTAATATTTTATTATCACATACATAACCATGTAACTGAGATATTCATTAAAGTTAACACTTTCTGGACCAAGAATTCATGGTATGATTTACTGACCTTGTGCAAAAAGGCACAAATTAGGAAGAAAAATGAAGGGGGACAGACTTTGATTAATATAGGTAATGCTATACCATATTTATAATAGCCTTTTTCCCTATTCTGGTTTATAAATGCAGCCACAGAGAAAGGTGCCCTGCTGAGGCTGAAATGAGGCTGAAATCAGAGCACATGCCACTAGAGTGTGGGGAAACTGATCACACTGTCAGCAATTCATTTTAAAATGATGTATTTAGTGCTCATTTCACCTTCCAAGAAAAAGGAAAAGGAGTTCCTTAGACTGGAAGGTGATATTGTTATTTTCAAGGACATACCTAAGTTAAAGATTGCAGAAAAAGGGGAGTGTGAGGTGGAGGGAGAATTAGGAGGAAGGGGAAGGGAAAAAAAAAAAAGCCAGAGCAAACAAGGAGAGCTTTATGCAGAAATCCAGTGCTACCACGCTGTTTGATAATTGCTAACATATGTGGCTTCTCTGTTTCATTGTAGTCGTCCTCGTGAGTTCTGGCGCCTTGACTACTGGGAAGATGACTTGCGGCGCCGGCGACGATTTGTGCGTAACCCTCTAGGATCGACACATCCTGAAGCGACACTAAAAACAGCCGTGGAACATGGTCAGTGTATAAGCCACTCCTTGCCAATAGCAGCAGGTACAGTACTTGGTAATGAAGAGCATAACTTCATTATTACAAGGCACTGTAAAATGGTCCATGCCACATTTCATAGTTATTCACCCCAGAAAGAGAAGTTAAATTTTTTATAGTTAGTGTAGGGTCCTATTAAATTATGGTGTCAAGTGTATTTGTTTATTATGTTGCACATGCAAAACTTACTTAACATAGATCCTTTGTTTCAGAGTAGGAGGATAAAATATTTCTCTTTTTAAGTGACACATTCAGCTCTGAGTAAATTAATCCAGGATGCCTGCCTTAAATCCATGAATATCAGAAAGACAGCATTTACAAACCAAATAGGTTTCTAGGTTCTTTTGTGTGTATATGGTTTTCCCTCAACTGTGGTATTTTAGCATGAGATTATGAAGTGGGAGAGATGGTAATAAATGTCCAAGTGCCTAGATACTTTCTGAGCCTTGATTTGTAGATGGTTGTGATAGATGGCTCCTAGAAAAAGAGAATAGACATTATTTTCATATGTTCCTGTTCTGCATCAACTTGTTATCAGAGCTTAACAAAACATTTTTCCCTTTTTTGATATAATGCGTATCACTATGATTCAGATTAGACAGAAGCCTGATGAGCAAATTGGAGAAAACTGAAAAAGTCCTTTGGATTTAATAATATACTCTCTTTGATCATAGGGTTTCACTTAATATTTTATAACTTTTGAAAGCCAATTAAGATACATTGATTAAGGGGGGGAAGTTCCTTTCAATATTAAATTAATTTTGATTTTATAAAATATAAATTGGTTATTTTTTAATAAGATAAATGGTTTTAATTCTCTTTTCAATGTATTGATTTAACATGCAGCAGTTTATGGTTAAGTGATAGTATGTAGCATACAAAATAAATATAAAATTACATTCAGTAAGGGTATTAAGGATTTTAAGGATATTAAGAATTTAGATTAAAAGTCTGTGATCTTAGGTTTGGCCTTAGTCAGGCAGCTTAACCTCTTGCACTCAGCCTTAAAGAGCCATTTCTGGAAGAAAATGTCCACAATATGTCATCAGATATAACACCAAATGTGACATCAGTCCTTTAAAATAAATGATCATACAGAGAATAGTCAATAACAAAGTGATCTAAAAGCAATAATAGTCTGAGGGCCCTACATCTTCAACTTCAGGAGGTAGGGAAGGAGAAATAAGATGTAGAATTAATTAGGCTACTTTCGCTTTTAGGGTCCATGCGCTTTTTATGTGTTGCCATACATTTCAGAGTTACATTTATTTTCTTCTTAACTTTTTTTTTTTTTTTTTTTTGGCTGATGACTCACTCTTACACTAAAAAAAAAAATCAGCTTAATTTTGCAGCTTTATACTTTTCAGTCAAACAGACGTTACTATGTACACTTAAAATTTAATAAGTATCTTTGTCTTCTTAACTGTCAGTGAACATTGAGTCGTGAAGCCTGAAGTCTATCAGTGACAATAAATGTGTTTTCATGAAAATATTTCCTTTTATACTTGGAGAAGGGACTTGTTTTTAAAAATTATACATAGGCAATCTGTTAATCATTAATTTTGAAAGAAATATCAGTAACTTGAACTTAAAATTTGTGGTATAGATTTAATACAGAGCTTATTAAAAATCCATCTTTATTAAAAATAGTACATGTGTCCATTTTGGGGAATGGCAGAATTTTTTGTAATGAATAAATTTGTATTTTACTGTTATTGAACTTTACCTTTTAAAAAAATATTATGTCAACTCTTTTAATGCTAAGAAGCTGGCCAAAAAATATTTATTAGCAGTGCTTACTGTCATTTAAGACTTTTTAAAATCCTGTATGGAAGCAGATTTCACTAAAATTACTCTAAATAGTAATTGAAAGGTTAATATAATATTCATTAAATTGAGAGAAGTAAATGAAGTGTTATGTATTTCCATCTTATTTGACAATATTGTACATGAATCTTAAAATGGTTAATATTTAAAATACTCTGAAAGATTAAAAACAAAAATTTTAATCTGAAATGTGTTTTAAAAAAAAAATGTGTAGGAGATGCTTCAATGTCTCCCAAAGAGGCATGTCATATTTAATATAACATCTTTTGATGAAATATACAAGTTTTTGTCATAATTTGTATTTTTTATTTTAAATAATATTACCTTAAAAATTCAACACATAGATTGTACACTGGTAGTGTTTCATGTCAATCAGATTTATGCTAGTTCATTATATAAGCCTAGAACTTAATATGTGTTTTATTGACATATCTTACAGTTGACATTCAGTTTTAATTTTATGTTAATTATGAAATTCTTGTTCTTTAGCCTTAACTTAATAACAATAAGGAAGCTAATGAAAATAAACATTAAAAATCAAGTTAGCGAAACAAAGCGGTTAATGTGATCAAGAAGCACTTGAACTTACAGAATTTAACATGGATAAATACTGTGCTTCAGTGTTGAATTTGAATATTAAAAATAGATATCACTGAGGATAGTGTGTCAGTTTTATTCTGTTTTAGGAGTTCTCACTTTTATTTATAATTGGTGTAACTAAGGAGGCACATTAGTTTAATACAGAATCTTAAAACATCATGAACTATATTATTGTTATCAAAGGGAAACATCTAAATAGAAATGCTGTTGGAGATTAGTTATGTATTTTAGTAGTAAGAACCATCTTTTTTATAGATTGATTTGATTTGAAGGAAAGCCTCTGGTGTAAAGGTGGCAGAGTAAATACCTGAAGAGTGATGTTCTCTGTTCGGACGATCAATACTAGCCCCATGACTCTACTTCTGGCTACCTTCTAGTTAAAAACAAATTTTTTAATTCTGACAATTTAATTGCCCTTCCCAAGTTCACATTAACTTGCTTGGGGAAAAGGGCCTTAGGTAATTTTTCAAAGAGAGACCCTCCAAAGTGGTTATTTATAAAAGTCATTTTGTAATGGGAGATTTCTTTAACTTCGCAGAAACTGAGTCATATTTTTAAATTAAAATTAATACTTCCTCTTATTATCAAATATTCTTTACGGAAATTAGCAGCAGCAAGCAGAGGTGGGTATTTGATTCTTGAGGGCATTTTCTTGCATTTTATGGTTTAAATTTTATTAGAAATTAGTTGTAATGATTTGTAACATTCTCCTGATGTACAGGGCCCAGTTTGTCAGTTATTTATTATCAGAGCATTTTAGATCTGGAAAGAACCAAAGGCTAAAGTCTATTCTAACTTTATTCTTTATAAATAAGGAAACTGAGGAAACAAAAGCCACATAATCCTTGGTACACACAGGACTAAAGCCCAGGTTAACTGACAACTAATCAGATTTTCTTATTGTAGTGCTATACTGTCTTCTAAAATTCATTGTTAAATATAATGGGAACTTTACATTTAAATTAAAGCCACATAAAAAATGTTTTAAATGGTGGAAAGATTGGTTTTAATTCAAATAATAAAACAGTTTAGTGGTAGAATCCTATTGAATTCAAGACATTTTCATTTTCTTGAGAATGTGCATGCTAATGGTAATATATGAGGAGAATTTAACGTAGTTTAAGAAGTCTCCTATAATTGTATGGAATGATACAAGTAACTCATCTGGTTTTCTTGGGATGACAGACATATAAGGATCCTAAATCATGCCATTCTCTCATAACTTCAGTAATGCCA
Source organism: Martes martes (assembly GCF_963455335.1). Taxonomy (NCBI): domain Eukaryota; kingdom Metazoa; phylum Chordata; class Mammalia; order Carnivora; family Mustelidae; genus Martes; species Martes martes. The sequence goes on along the minus strand of NC_137889.1, from coordinate 67,273,308 downwards.
GATATTGTTGCTTCCTATTTAGGATCAACATATATTAGGTTCTGTAACTAAAACTCATTAGGAGATGAACTTGGCTTGTTCTGTTAATCTCCTAATCATCTTTTGTAGTTTCACTAATACTTCTAGAGTAAATTTTCTTGACTTGGAACTGTTTGGAAATTGCATAAACTATAAAGTTTGGGACAGTAGTTGTATATAAGATATTCTTTAAGTGCCTTGTTCAGAATAGGCAGTTATGACTATAGGTATTTCACATCACATTAAGTGGATACCCATATTCATTTTATTTACATTTGAGGTCGTTTTCTTATTCCAGTAGTAAGTTTTTAAGTGCTTAATTCTTAATGTATAAACTTCTTTTATTATAATATGGACTATTGTTTATTCCATTTCACTGGTACAGTGGACTTTTAAAAGGGAGTTTATATGTCATAGGTAGAACTATTTTCTGTGTTCTTTTTGTGTTTTAATTTTAGTTAGCTTGTGTTGCATAGATAAATCAACTCATGCCTAGAGCTAGCTCTAAAGAACTTGAACTTTACATTTTGAGGACCAGCTTTTCTCTGAGCCCTCTCATTGCTCTTAGCTTCAGTGAATCAAGTCATGTTTCAAAGAAAGCTTTTTTGACAGATTTCTCCAGTTTTATGTAACATTTGTAGTTTAGTTATCAAGTTAGGGTAAATATTAAACCAGAATAGAATGTAAGACCATATGAAGGCAATCTGTTAATAGTGTTGTGAAAAATTTAAATAGTTATGTTTGGTAATAATTTTATCAGCCAGCAAAGACCTGAATCAAGCTTTGAAATCGATTCAGAAGTGTTTTCTGACTTCATCCAGTTAAACTTTTATACTAGTGTAGAATATACTCACAAAAAAATATCAAAACATTTGATACTTGTTTTAATGATTGATTGAGTAGAAGGCGAACAGAAGTTAAAAATATACTTTCCCCAGCACATATAAACATGATAATTATCTTTTATTTTATGTTTGGGATAGTTTTGTTCTAATTTTGAAACAAAAAAAGTTCTTTAGCAGAGAGCTATTAGACCACTGAGAATTGAACACCAGCGCATGTGGTGTGTGTTAGAGTACTGTTGGTAATTTTACTGCTGCTAACTTAAAATCCTCAAGGGGGAGTTAATTACAGGAAAACCATTCTAAATATCAGTAAGCTGCATATTTTCCATGACAAGAGGTTTTTCAGTTGAGGTTGAACTATTCCAGAATCTGAGCTTGTAAAAATAAGTAAATAAATAAATTAAAGTGGGTGTTTGTATGCATACAGTAGACTTATAGTACTTCAAAAATTTTTTATAAAATTTTATTTAATTCAGAAGTTAATTGTGTTTTAATATGTGTCGGCATGATGAGAATAAATTAAAATTTTTTAAAGTTCCTGTTGGATGGGCTAACAAATTACACTTTGTGGTCATTTAAAATGAATGAATTTATTTATTGAGCTATTTTAAACCACTGTATATTGCTACTTGGCTGCTCTCATTTTTTGCAGATGTTTGCAGATTAGAGGGTTTTTTCCCTTTCTCTCTCTACCCCCTCACCCCCACCCTATGTAAGCTTGGTGTAGTGTACTTTAGGACATGTATGGTAATAATCAGAGATAGTAATGAGCAAGGTATTGAATTTGGTTGTTTCTGATGTTTGTCATATCATATGCTCATCAAATTTATGTTTGGAAATGAGTATTTTTGTATTCTTGTTATAATTTTGACTTAACCTTTTTTAAATGCACTGTGAGAAACAAGAATTATTGAACTAATCCATAAATTATGTATATGTATTGATATTTGTGTAGTGATTAAGATACTGGTACCATAATGCTTGGATTTCAATCCTGACTCTACCCGCTAGCTGTGTTGCCTTGGGCAAGTTATGTAACCTCTCTGAGCCTGTTTACCTAACAGGGAGAAATTAGCAGAGGAGAATTAAGTAAGTGAAGTCTTTTGAACACTCCCCAGGACATGGTAAATGTTATTTAATATTAGCATTATTATTATTTCTGCTTTGAAGAAGGAAATGTACATCTAGAAAAAGAGAATGTAACATTGATTTTGTACTAAAATCTGATTGGCAATTGTTAATTTATTATGATTTGCTTTATAAGAAAGTATAGAAGGTGGTGGTTTCTCTTGTATTGCTCAGTGACCAATTTATTTTTAACACTGATAGTAAATTGGAAAAAGATCTTGTTTGGGCTTAGGCCAGTGTTGATCATTTCAGAGTAAGAAAATATAAATACTTGAAATATAGACAATGATATAACAACTTAATGTTATTTTCCTAAAAGTTAGGGTTTGGGGATATATTTCTTTGTGGCTTAAAAAATAAAGGCATTTTAATTAGATACGTCAAATTTTTTCGAAATATTTGTTGAGACCTTCATATGGGTGCAGCATACTATGCTCATTATTTGTGGGTATGAAGGAAAATAAAATTTGATTTACCCATAGAGGGTATTCCAAGCTAAATATAGAGAGCTTTATCCCATGACTTCCTTATTTACTATAAAGCCACTATTTGCTTTTAAAGTAGTGCCATTGGTATTTTGCATAAATGATATTCATTGTGAACTCACAGTGAATAAGATAAAAATAAACTTTTACCTTTATTATTATCCATAACCATACCTGTTAAAATCAAAGAAGCTTTGATTTGTCAAAACGTTTAGTAGCATACATGTAGTGTAACTATTTAGAAAAAATTATATAGATAAACATTAGTCCTGTTAATGCAAACATTATCCTTTCTGGTTTTGGGGCCCTAATGCCTAGGCAGAAACTGCAGTGGAGCAAAAAAAGCCTCTCTAGCCATCTAATTTTCATATCAATAGCTCCTGCCTGGGTGGATCAGGTGCTTTGCCTCCTGGATTTCCCTAGCTGGAATGTCAGTAGTATAGCAAAGATTCTCAACTTTCCCTTACATGACACTACGAATTTTTAAAAATCACAACCCAAAACTTAGTGCCTGCTTTTATGTATTTCTGAAGGAAAAAGCTGCTCAAAGCAGTGGGAGTTACCCTGGGGAGGGATATGGGGTTTTGAAGTCAAAATTTTGAGTTTCAGTGTTTTCTCCTTTCAGCTGCATCTCTGTTCCTCTTTCTGGTTCACTTGTTGGCTGTAGCTGCTCCACGGAACTGCTTCATTCCCTAGATTTGGTGTACCCTTTTCCTCTTTCCTCTCCTTTCTGGCTGTCTTGTCACAGTGGCTGAGTCTGGTGCTGCTGCTCTCCACAGGCTGCTCCCGTTCAGGGCCTGTAAGACTCTGCCCAGATTCCTCTCCTCCTGGGCTTTCTGTTATGTTTGCCCCCGGGGTGTCTTAGCCTTTTAGTTTAAACACATGGAGGAGGTAGCGTTTGAGCCTCCACTTAGTTTCCATAGTGTCTTACTCCTGGATATTTATAAAAGGACTGAAGTGGGGGTCTGGGTGGGGTGAAATGTGGGCAAGGGTAATATGAAGGTAAGAGGGAAGATTGGAGTAAAGAAGAGGGTGCAGCTTCTGAGAGCTGCTGTAGCTTTCTTGATGTCAGCTTTGGCTTCAGGATTGCACTTACATCCTCATTGGCTGTGAATCTCTCTTAGTTCTGACCCTTCTTACTTCTGGATTCTCCTTCACAACCACTCCCTCACCATTACATAATGTTTTGGCAGTATAATCATTATTTGCAGAAATGATCTTATTTTTCAGTATCAAGTAGGTATTGTTTCCAAAACTGGGTTCTGATTTTTTTCTGCTAATTTCTCCAAAATGTGCTGCCTTTGAACCCTCTCTTGCCCTAACTGTAAGTAAATAAATGGTTCGGTGAGTGGTGCAAGGGTCAGATTTAATGGGATTAGGGTGCTTGTTCAAGGTAACATTAGACTAGGCTTGGAGAATCACGTTTGTCAGAAAGAACATGTATACCATCCCAGTCACTTCCCCACCGTGGATGACTCTCTGTAAAAATGATTGACCATCTTTGGCCACCTATCCTTACCACACTTCCCTGCCCTTCTGCCAAAGTACTCTTCCCCAGAGCTGATGGACAGCTTTGTTTCCTTTTCATTTCAGCTGCAGATGAAGATATCCTTGCTAAAGGAAAACAGTCCATCAAGAGTCAGGCTTTAGGAAATCAGAACTCAGAAAATGAGATCCTCCTGGAAGGCGACGACGATACTCTGTCATCCGTGGATGAGAAAGATTTAGAGAATCTTGCTGGTAAATTCAGTGGTTGTGCGGATATTTCGGCTAGCTCCGGGCCAATAAGCATCTAATTACTTACTTTTTCATCTGTGACCGCTAGGACTACCAAGTTTACACCCACAATTACTTTAAACAAAGATTGTTTTTGTTCTTCCAAACATTTTCTCCCTAATCTTCAACATGGTTTCCCCTTTATTTTTCCATTCTTTTCAGTTTCTTTACCCTTCTCATCTTTTTCATTTATGAATAATTTTCACTGTAAAAGAAGAAAGTTTAAAAGCAGCAGCAACAAAATTCCTTCACCCATGGGAGTTACCTAATCTCTATAAAATGAGAGCTATAAGTAAGATTTTGCCAATTGTTTTTTGTAAATAAAGCTTGGAGGCAGATGAGTTATTTGCTTTGATATACAGGTCTTAGTGAACATGCAGCATATATATTTAACTCTCTCAAAAAATCCATTCCAGGAATGCTATGGCTTTTCACAGGATCCACATATTTTACCTGGTGTAGGAATTTTGATTTGCACTCTGCAGATTTTCAGTTTTACTTCCCTTATGGGAAAAATTCTGTTGTTTAGCCTGAAATTTTAGTCATTCATTAAATGGCTTTCTTTTCTTTAATGCCTATGGCTCTCTCCCTCCAGGAGGAAAGTCTGAAAGATTCTACAGTCTTCATAGGTGAAAATTATGCAGCCTTCTTTTTTGATAATTTTAATTTAAGAGAAAAGACATCAGGAATTTTTCATTTAGTGATATGTCTGCATCCTGTGCTACCATGCAGTAAATTATAATGAAAAGCAAAAATAGATGATGGTGTCTTCTCGGATGACCATAAACCTCTCTAGAAAGTAAAATAAAATTAATTGGAGCACACTGTTAAGGGATTTGGGCTGGGCATAGAGAGTAGGTGGACACTGGTATTCTCTATTCTTTTCCTTCACATCTATTTACCCATTTCCTCCTCCTTTATTTTGTTCTATTCTTGCTACTAGTAATACATTCATACAGTAATAGAGGTGAAAGGGGAGTTTAATTATATAATCTTGACAATGGCAATAGGATTAAGAAGTAATCCACACTAATAAAGTGGTATGGGTTAGAAATGAAGTGGAAATTGTCAGGGGTCTTCTGTAGGACCTAGGCTGCCCTAGCTCCTGCAGCTGTCTGCTTACCCTGTAATTGAATGTCTGAGAGTGATTGAAAAAATGTTATTTCTTCTCAGGATTACATGCTAATGTACAGAGGGCAAAGGAGACAGCAAAAGAACACATAGCTGCTTATTTCATCCATTTATAGGGATGAGCTTTGGGAAATCATGGCCGTTCTGCAGCTATCTGCTGCCCATCTGCAAACACAATGTATTTGTACATTGGGAATAGAGGGCAAAACCTGCTCTGATCTCCGCAGAGCATCCCTTCTATTGTCCTACTGGCACACATTAAGATTGATGTGAGATTAAGGGCCAGCACCTTCTAACAATCGATGGAAATGTCGATTCATCTGAATTTTGAAACATTTATTCACCCATTGATTACCTGAATAGGTGTGCCATGTTTATAGGCAGTATATTAATTCAGAACTATAAGTGCCAATCTTCTGTTGCTGTTTTCTTCACCTCCAGGATTTATACAATGAGGAGTTGATGGGATTTCAAATTCTTACTCTTTCACTCTCTACCTAAATATATATATATATGTGTGTGTAATATAATTATTACTTTTTGTCCTTTATTTTAGGTTTAGCTCTAATATACTTTATGCTCATCTATCTGTAGTGAATCTATTGTTTTCAGTAGCAGGCTGATTTGTCTCTTTGATAAGCCCTGTGGAGATTTGATTATTCCAATAAAAATTCATTCACTTGGAAACCCACCCTCCAGCTGTTTACTCCCAGAGTCCCTGAACTACACTAATATTAGATTTGGAAGCATTGAACAATATTTAGCAGTGGAAAGGCAGACTTAGAAAAGAAGTATTTTTACCAATTTTTCATGGGGTAAAGTTGTTATGGAAGAGGTTTTGTGTCAACCTGGCACAAAATCTTTATCAGAGAATATGGTGTAACGTTTCTCACTTCACTAATAAGCTAGTGATCTTTGTCGTAATCATACTTCAGCCAAACTAAGCTAACCTCTGGCCTTGGAAGCCCATTGAGCCTTCCTTGCTCCTGTTTGTTGTTCCATGTTGTTGCATAGCCTGAGGCTTGTTTTTTAAATGCAGTGTGGAGGGACTTATTTAGGCAGAGCCACCTTCTTATCAGGAGGTTAGACCAAAGCTTTGCAGACTCCCTGTGAAATAATTGCATCCTAGTTTACTGTTATCATTAACCGCCTACTATAAATTTCTTAGTATGAGAATCCCAGTAACTTTGCATTTTCAGAGGCAGCTTTGGGGTAGACAGAATTTGTAAGTGTAGACAATTTGGCAGATAATTTGGTGCCAGAGGTGAGAATTTGAAAATACAATTTCTGCTTGAATCTACTAGATTTTTTGAAAAATGTCATCCCGTTCTGTGGCTTGTGTTTTGCTTTTGGCAGGTCCTGTTAGCCTGAGCACACCGGCTCAGCTTGTGGCCCCCTCTGTTGTAGTAAAGGGCACTCTTTCTGTCACCTCCTCTGAACTCTATTTTGAGGTGGATGAAGAGGACTCTCACTTCAAGAAAATCGACCCCAAGGTGAGAAGAGGAGGAGGAGTGGGTTTCACTTTAAAGCATTTTTTTCTTATGATGGGATGGTGGGCTGCTGTAGGGTAGGATTGGCATTGGTAAAATCTGACAGATTTAGTTTGAATTTCTTGCTGAATTGCTTCTGCCTGTATGCAAGACTACTATCTTGTTTAGCTTATGATTCCCTTACCAGCAAGTTAGATTATTGAAGTTCATTTAGATTCAAAAACAATTTCCACTTAATTGCATTTATCATTAGTTCATTCTGGGGTTGGGGGGAACTACAGGGAGTATCGTCCATAAATATATTTTGCCACAAAGGTTCCAGGGTGAATTAAGCTACAAAATTCAGTGAGGTTGAGAGTGGAATTATTTTGTTTAGCCTTTATATTTTCTGGATATAATACCAATATATCACTCTCCTTGCTTTGTCCTCATGACTTACTACTCTGTTGTGCACGCAAGCATGTCTTATGTGTATGAGATACCTCTGTTTCCCATTACCTACAGTCGATTTTACAAGGCACTGCATAATTTCCTATTCTTAAATGAAAATGTAATTTCCCCTTTAAAATGTATTTCTGATTACTTTTCAGACCTTGGCAACTTTATTTTACTAAGAAACATTTGTGGCATAGCCATAAAGCCAAAGCTGGGTTTATTTCATGAAAGTGAATGGTAGAATTTGTTCTGATAGGAAACAGTTTCTTTTAAAATGAGCAAAATAAGGAACCTGTAGAAGAGAAGTGGCTTAAAAAATGGAATTACTATTTTATGGTCGGATAGCTTGTATGAACACATGTATTTTGAGTTTATTGGTAGGAAGTTCTTTGGTAATGTAATCATGTGAATTATTAAATTTTAGTGATTTTGAAGTATTTCAAAGCAATCATTGATGAAAATGGTATAATTTTATTTAAAACTTTACAAACAAATCATCTCTTGTCTTACATGTGTTTCTAGCATTTTGTTTTGGAATTGCTGCCTTTATTAAGATAAGATTTTGGTAGACCGTATGAAAGGAAGGCTACGTTGGAAGTGATTGTTTTGAACTTGTTAATTCAGCCAATTCAATATAGAGAAAACTTTAATTGTGAAATTATATCAACTGGAAAAATTTCCTACTTTGTTACATGGTTCTGCTATCTGAAATTGTATTTTAGTTTCTTTAGGAAATGAAGGTAACCAGAATTACTTAAACTCTCTAATTTATGGTACTTTGTATGTTTGAGAGATTGAAATTTAATTCAGAATGTTCTATTATGCTTTTGGACATATGTGGCCTAGAATCTAAAATGTGATGTAATTTAAAGGTGTCTAACATAATTGTTCTCAAGATTAGGATCTCTGCCAATCTTTGCAGTGAGGCTCTTTAAAGTTATTTACTCCTTTTGAGAGAACTTAAAACTTATTTCTCTCTGATTTTATTCTCCCAATATCATTAAATTAATTTTTTCCCTATTGCTTGTGCAGTACAAAGATCTTTTAGCTTAATTACAGCATTTGTCTTGTACCCCTGCATTCTGCCTAGTGTTATGGAAATCAAAGTTTTGCTAATTTATATTCTTAAAATTTTTCAGTTATTGAAAGAAATTTTTATTTTGTGTAGATGTTGGCACTTTTAGGTATTTTGTAAATGAGGATGCTTGTGTTGTGGCAGTGTTTTTCTTTTTTTGTTGGTGATACCTGCGTTAAATAAGATAGGGGAAAAAATGCCGAATTTGGGGAATTTTTGGTCTTCTTGTCAGGACTTAAAAACTTCTTCCTGGGGTAGCTGGAGGGAGATAGTGTCTCAATGCTGTAAATACTTGTGTGCATAAGGAAAAAAAGGTCATTTTAAGATGTCATTTTTATCTTTTAAACTAAACATTGTACTCTTAAATGACTTCTTTGTAAATGTGAGCACCTACTACTCGCTTTGAAAATGTTCCTAAAAATCAGAACATTTTCCCTGGAGAATAGTTCATTTTTATTATTAAAAAAATTAGTATTTTTGTCTGAACCACTTAGTATTACAGTGAGTTTGTTTTACATCTATAGGAAGAGAGATCAGAAAAAGATACAGTACTGGTTGAAAGAGTAGAGATTATTTCAGAACTGATAAGATCAAAGTTTATATTTCTAAAACAAAACTATTTTTACTAGGAAATTTTTACCAGGGAATCTGAGAACTTAAGCCTCTTTTGTCAAGTGAACTCTAGGCATCAGAGCCCTGAGTACTTTCCTTGTTTTTATCCATCTCTCCTGTCCTGCCATCATCCCTCCATACGCTCCCTCCCCCATGCAAACTTCTTCCTCAGATCTTTAAAATTCCTTTTTAGAACACTTTGCCTCCATCTCTCCTTCATGGATTTTTCAATAAATTAAAAACTGGACTAATTCAAAGAATAAATTTTAAATGTTAAAGGGTAATATCTGACATATTTTCTGTACCTGTGCCATTATTAGCATATCTAATGGAGTATATTGAAGACAACATAAAGAAGACAATCCAAACCAGCTCCTTTAGGATGCTTTCAGTTTTACTCATTATTTTATTTTTAATTGTTATTTCCTTGTATTGAAAAGAAACCTTTGTTAATTTAGATGAAGTATTAAAACAAGTACGTTGGACTTTTACCTTAGAAAAGCAGAAGGAGTAATGTACTTTTTCTGTATGTAAATTCTTGAAACAGTTATTTTTCTTTGGTCATAAAAATGGTATTAAAACCTTTTTTGTTCCAGTTGCCTATAAGCACCTTCTGAATAATTCTGGGAATTTGGCAAATAATGGTCTTAATTATGGCATTTATAACAAAACCTTAAAAAACTGAGGTAGTTTCTAAATCTGGATTGTTCATATCACCATTCGCTGGGGAAAAGGAATATTGTTGCAACCATTTTATTCTTTTTTGGTATGGTTGATTGAATTGTTAAGTTTTTGTTACTTAAAGTTCCAAGAGGACAAATAATTGAAAGCAAAGTATCAACTGATCATGTTAACTATCAAGAAAAGATCCATGAATATTGCCTTTGTTTTTCAGACTCAGAGTTGATTTTTTTAAAAGTATGATGTAAGAAAGCAAATCTCTTAATTTTTAATGTGAAATCATTTTTTTTCTATTTTAAACATTAGGACCAAAATCTTTCCTTCCACACAAAAATCTGCTTTTTTCAAGTGTGAAGAAAGCTATTACTGTAAACCTCAAAATTTGCAGAACAAACATATTATAGTTGTGTAAAATTAATATTTTCTCTTTTCCAAGGATTGGGAGTGGGGGGACTTTTATAGTTAAATCTACAAAAAGGGCTGTATTTGTAAATTTTTAAAATTAGAGTTCCAGTGAAAGCTTCTCTTGCATTTAGTTCCTGAAGTTCACATCCTTACATTGTAAATTATCAATTATAATCTCTCCTGCCTTCATTTAAGAACAGTCCACAGTCAATTACAATGTAAAGTAATATTTTTATTACTGTTTTCAACAAGACTGCTTAGGGTGAGGGTAGAGGTGCAAGAAAGGGAGGGGCACAATCTGACATTGGCACTGAGATACATTTAACATCACCAAAACTTTTTTTAAAAGAGAAATTTTACATATAATTAAATACTTTTTCTCACTTGGTGACAACATTCAGGCAACCCAGAACAAAATGAAATGAGAGGGAGAGGAAGAGGGAAAGAAGATGAGCGAGGGGAGAAAGGAGAAAGGGAGAGAAGGAAAAGAGGAGAAACTACTATACATTGATTTGAAAATGTACCTTGGGTTTCATTTTGTGGTGGCAAAGCCCGATTGCTTCTTTTGTGTGACCTTTTAAATTCACATTGTTTGGAAGAAAAAAACGATCACTTTTGTGCAAGAATGTGATTTTGTTTGTTTGGTTGGCTGGTTTGCTCTCTTTTTGTTTGCTTGTTAATTAACGAAGGTCTTGTGCCTGCTTCTGTTTCTTTCAGGTGGCTTATGTAAAAGTTTGTGTCCGGAGTTTCTGCTGTTTGTAGCTGAGTTGTGTGTGTTGTGTGTAAGAGAGCATTCCCATTTGTGTCGCTTTTCAAGCAGTCCCAGCACCCTATAGTTTGTCCAGGCTTTTGGGATTGGTGAGAATTTCCCTGGCCAACCTCCAGGTCTGCTTGGCAGCGCTCTCCAGGGCCGAATGGGGCTTGCCCTGAAAAAGGTCGAGGTTGGGCAGAAAGTAGTGAGGGCAGCGGCGGCACTGCAGGCAGGAGATGAGCTGCAGCAGGATGCCGTTGAGCCGATCGCCTAGGCACGCCTCGTCCCAGTCCGTTTCCCGCGGGTGTTTCTCACACTCATACAGCAGCAGCGTCTTCATGTGGTAGTTATTGAGCGGCTGGCCTGGCAGCTCCAGGTGGCGGTCCCGCAGCGTCTTCAGCACCGAGAGACACTTGTTTCGGCAGCCGCCCATCAGCAGGCGGTTCTCAGCCTCCCCGAACTGTAGCACCCAGGCATCGCTCTCCGCAGAGCTCTGCTTGCCCGTCAGTGAGTAGCACTCCTTCGACAGCAAGTTGAACCCTTCGGCCTTGACCTCCGCCACCCGATTGGGGCCGGGCCACGGGATATGGGGCATAGGCCACTGTGCCGCACTGCGAGGCCAGATACCGGTGCACTTGAACGCAGGGGTGATTTGCACCACATAGCGCTCCCTGATGCGCAACTTGACCTCGCTGGTGTCTGCGATCATCTTGACCACATCCCGATAGCTGCACTTGTCCACCGCCTGAGCCACCAGGGTCTGGAAACGTGAGCGGATCTTGCGCGCCGAGAGGTAGCCAGACGCTGTGATGAACTCGACCCAGAGAGACATGCTCCGCTTGCGTCCATCACTCAGTTTGAGCACCGCGCAGCCGGGCAGGGAGCCGTCGTCCACGAAGTTGAAGACGCCCATCTGGTTTAGGTAGAGCACCACCTCGAATTCTGTGGGCGAGATGACCTCCAGCCCCTCGTAGCGGGCATCGATCTCGCTCAGGGAGCTGATGAAGCGAGGCTCCTGTACCTCCACTTCCTTTAGCACGTCCGAGACCACCTTACAGACCTCTCGGATGGTCTTGGCGATGGCCGCCTTGCGCGCTTGGCAGCGCTCAGTGTAGTATTTATTGAGCTGGTAAACCAGCTTGGCCTGAGCGGCGATCATGTTGGGGCACAGGTCCGGGCTATACACCGGCGTCTCGCAATACGTTGAGGGATCCAAGGCTCACGCAGTGGTGGTGGCCCTGCGGCTGGCAAAAGAGGCGTCGCGTTCCCCCTAAGCCCCACTTTCGCTCTTGGTTTCCACCTGGACTGACCGGCTGACAAAACAGCCGGCTAGCTCGCTCTTTCCCCTCTTTTGAAACCTTTTTTCTTCTCCAGAAATAAGTAAAAAAGGTAATCTTTGAAGAGGAAAAGTACCTGCTGGGACTTTTTTGCTTGATGTGTAAAATAAAGATGTGCTTGTAAGAGAGATGAAGAGGGGTGGGAGAAGAGAGGGGTGAGAGAAAAATTCAGGTTACCAAGAGGTGAGGCTTAGATGCCTGCAGCCGAGATTGCCCAGAAATCTGGAAATAAGGTCTTTTAAGTGCCAAAGTAAATTTAAAAATAAAAGCGAAACATTCAGTGTTTCATTCTTAAACTTCTCTCCCACGCTGATAGGACTTCTTCACTCAGCGTAGGTTAAGTGCCTTTTTCCTCACCCTCCCCCAAATGGAAGGTGAAAGACGTAATTAAGGTCCAGAGAGCAGTGAAGTGCAGCTCAGTCGGAGGCACACTTGGAGGTTTGCAGACGCCCCGCACTCTCAGCGTGATGGTCTGGTCTCTTCTCAGGGGGTCCTGTTGTAGCGGTTTTCCTCTTTCCTACTGGAGGCGTTGTTTGGATTGGGTTTGTTTGTTTGCAGTGGTTTCTTCTTGTCTTTCTCTAGGTGCAAACCGCGGAAAGTTGTTTGGTATTCATTTCTGCTTCGTAATTTATAATTTTGGCCCTCACAAAATCTGTTTTAGTGTGACGAAGTCCTTGCTTGCGTTGCATCTGGGGTTTAGTTATAAGGATTCAGGGGTTTTTCTTCTCCTCCCCCTTTAGGTTGCTTGTGCAGATTCCACTTTCTGAGTCGTCTCTCCCTCCTCCCCTCCGACGTCTCTCTCCTTTTCCCTCTCCCTCCCTCTTTTTCTCTCTCCTTCCTCCCTCCTTCTCTTTCTCTCTCTCTTCCTCTCTTTTCTCTCTTCTCTTCTCTCTCTCTCTCTCTCTCCCTCCCTCCCTCCCTCTCTCTCTGCCTTGCTGTTTCCTGGAGTTATTTAGTTTATGAATGGTCCAGGGCCATCATGAGGGGGGTGGAGCTTCAGTTCCTACAATCGCTATCCGAGCTGTCAGTGCTTTAGCCAATCCGAGAGAGAAGACAGGCATGCTTGGCAGACGGTAGCAGCCACTGCTGCACTTGATAAAGAAAGGGGGTAAAGAGAGAAGTAAGAAAATAGGAGGAGATAGTAGAAGTCAAATGCTCACACACATTTTACAGCCCCCTTCTTCTTTATCCTCTCCTCTTATCTGTTGCAAGGAAGAAAAAGAGTCTATATAGAAGGGACTTCCTGGAGATGGCTGGAATAACGCGAGAGAGTAGCAGTGGTTGAGAAAGGTTCACTTTTTTTCTTCCTACCAACATTGTGCAGGAGGTGCAAACTCTGACAAAATTACTTTTCCTAGGAGGCAAATAGAAGGAGGACGGGCAATCTTGGAAAGAACCTACATTTTTCTAGATTTTCTCCTCTGGCAAACTCTCCCTCCCTTCTTTTCCCCTTCTCTCCCATTGCTGCCAAGAGCCAGAGCAATTGCTGTATGTGTGCACCAGTTGGGGTGTGTGTGTGGAATGGATATGGGGTGAAGGTTTATGACCATAAATCTCTTTTTAGTAATCTCCATATCCTGTTGAAAAATGGGGCAGAGTAAAAATAGTGCAGGCATCTTGTTTGATAATTACTTCTTAATTTAAGATTCAGATATTTTTATGCTATTACTTTTGTTCAAAAGACTAGTTATTAGAGATAAAATATGTTTAAGTCTTGAGAAAGAGTGCAAATTTGTATGTGGTAGAATATTGTTGGATGTACTTTTAAATTAACTCAGCCACTAAAATTGTTTTAAACAATAAAAATGAAAAGAATTTGTAAAAGTGAACCTGAGTTAAAGTTTTCTTAAAATGTTAGATATTATAAACCTAATTTTGAATATACTGAGGCAGTACAGAGTTTCACTTGTAAAATGATTTTATTTTCATAATTGACTGTTGCTTTTAAAAGACTTCACTGCTATAAAAATCTATAACTATCCTGTTATTGATTACACAGATGGCTTCACTCCTCCCTTGCATTGCAGTGAAACTCATGCATGTGCTTTTAGTATATGTATTATACTTTCAAGCTGTACCCCTTGTAGCCTTTCCCTACTTTTGGATGAAAGAAGCTGTAAGTGTGTTTGATTTGCTTAGTATGGAGGGTTTATGTTTGAACCTCAGGTGTCTTGATGCTGAGTCTTTTTAAGACAAATCAAGTAGATGGAATTATTTTTGGTTAGATTTTCGATATTCTCTGATAATGACATAAGAAATAAAAATCTATGAAGCCGTTTGGGCAAACACTTCCTTTGGCAAAACCGGTGTGCCTGCGGCTTTTGCAAAAGCTCTTGGGAGGACTTGAGGTGCCCTCTTAAAAGGACCAGGTAAACCTGAATTCAGTTGCATAAGGAAAGTTTATTTCTCTCCATGTACTTGATGTCAGATACTTGGACTTCTTGGTTCTTTCTTAGGTCTCTGGAGCAGACCACTGGTGCCTTGCCCCCCTCACTCTCTTTGCCACAGCCCCTTTCTAAAGAACTGGTTGGCTTTTTAAAAAATCAAGTCGGATTTTGTGAAGAATACGTCTTTGGTAGCCAAGAGTGGGGAAGTACAGTCGGAAGTAAGCAAACGCCGTACTCTGGGGTGCAGAGCTTTCGTGAACTTCTCCCGCAGTGGCGGTGACTTGGGGCGGCGTTTGGCTCCCGCCTTGCTGGGGGCGCAGCTTTCATCTCAGGAGTGCGTGGCCGCGGAAGGATAGAGCGGAGCCGTGGCATCTTCGGCGTCCGCACGAGTGCGAAGCCCAGACTCTGTAGGTACTCCGGCTAATGCTTTGGAGGTCACACTGGCGCTCTGGGAAATATTACTGGGCGGGAGGGACACTTTGCTGCAGAGTTGTGCGGCCAGCCGTGAGAGGATCTACTGTAGCTTCTCCCGGGGGCAGTTCCTGGGCGGAGACTTGTGCTGGGGACGGAGGGTGCCGAGCTTTCCCTCCCAGACCCTGGAGGTGGCCTCTTCTTACTCATTTCGGGTACCCGAGCAGGGAAGGCCTTGAGTGTGGACCGGCCTGGCCCGCGACGTTCCTGGGAGTGTTTGCAAAAAGTCCCGGGGGTAACGGCAGTTGTCCATCTTCCCAGCTCCAGTGCGGCGTCGCCACCCCCCACCCCCGGGGTCGGTGGGTAGGCGCCCAGCGCCCTCCCTCCTCGAGGGAGGTGGCCCAGGCCACGCGGATCTTCGCGCCACCACTCCCTGATACCCCACTCCTCTTTTTCCGGCTCTGTCGGGCTCGACCAAGTTTCGTGGCACCCTTGTCTCTGGGTTTCTCCACTTTTACATACAGAGGCTGAGGGATGATAAAACGTTACAAATGTTTTGATTTAAAAACAATTCATTACCAATTTACCCTGTCTGAGGTAGATGCTGTAGTAAATAATAAATCAGTTAAACAAAGGCGACTTTAATTTATTGCCGTGGTACTAATTAGAAACATCATTCGAGCAATAAACTTAAACACTTCCAGCAAATAATGCTCGCTCTTGCTCGTTCCCTTCCTCCCCCCTCCCCCACCCCAACTCACTCTAGCTGCCTCTGCTCTAAGAGCTGCTTCAGCTGTGTGTTTGCGGATCCGCTCTTCCTCTGGTTGAATAATTGAAGGGGGAAACGGTATCCGAGGAGGCTGTAATTGAAGAGCCCCTGTCACCTCTGCTTTTATGTATGTTAGTATAGAAGTCCATCAGCAGCTCCTTGATGGTGTATTAAAACGAAGTGGCAGCCCCTTCTGCAGGAGATACCGTATTCTATTAAAGGAGACCAAGTGAGAGAAAGAAACTCTAGAGGCTAAAAGCCACTTCAGGTCTTCAGACCGATTGATCTGTATTCTCTTGTTATAATCCGTCTCATCATACTTGAGTTAATGAGGCAAAAGAGGGGGAGAGAAATCTGATGGTCCTTGACAAATTCATTAGGGAGGCTGCAGGACATTTTATTTGACTGTTAAACATCTTGTTTGTTTGGTTTAGGCAGTGCCAACATCAGCATGCTTCTGCCCAGACCTGCGATGTTGGGCTAGCTTACAGACATTCCTAAAAAGAGGGGGAGGATATTCAGGGTGTGATTTGAATTTTTTGTTTAGTCCATAACCTTCAGATTTCTCTAGTCTTTACCTTCACATTACTTGAGAAGCATTTTATGAAATTGTGCACGATAATACTAAGGAGGGGTTGTTTTTAATTAGTGTAAGCTAAAATGTATGTGTTGAAACTTTAGCCTTAAAATTTCCGGTTTCCTTAAAATAAAATCGAGTCAAGTTATAGAAATTAATGGGTTAGTTTTTTGAAAAAAGTGAATATTTAAGCTCCAGAAGAATAGCCAGATTATACTTTACATCCTCTTTTTAATTGATCATGAGCAAATAAACTTTCAATTATTAATTGAATTTCCTCTTGCAATGAAATACTTACGAGTACAAAAACTTGGAAATAAGATTTAACTATTTATACAAATAAGATCTTGAACATAATGGTCTATCTTAATCTGAGGGCCTTTTTATATTTAAAATTGGGAGCAAAACTGGGTACTATTTGGTGCTAAAATGAGGTGATGTGTTGGCAGAAGACTTACATTGAAGATATTTATAACTGAAGAATAATGGGCAATTAATAGGATGCTAATTTTATAATATGTTACTCTAAGATAGTAATACGATACTTGATTTTCTCGGAGTTTTTCCTTGAAAAGAAATGAACAATCCAGTTGTGATACTTTCTTGCATAGAAAATTCAGTCATATTTTCCTACAGCAATTGACTTAAACAGCCTCAGCTTAAGTGCTTTGAGGAAAGAACCCTGTCTTCCATTTATAGGGAAACAGTATGAGAGAAAAAAGAGAACTAATGCTCTTTGCCTGTCATTTTAAAACATTCCTGCACTGCTGATGAAGCTTGAACTGCTTGAGGGAATGTATGGATTTGAAAAGAAATGATTCGGTAGTTCATGTTGTGTTTCTCAGGAGCAAAACCAAGCTAATGGCTGAAGTCAGAGCTTCTGTACATCTGACAGATATAATCCTGTTTACATTTCCAGAGAATACAGAATCCTTAAACTGTTTTATTTTTTGCTGATCTTTACTTAGAAATGTATTTACTAAGTTAAACTTCAGTGCATTTTTTACTTTACCATATCACTGAGACTTAAAAGATTCTCATGATTTTATTCTTTATAGACATGGTATACAGTATTGTAACAATCTTTACTAAAGAGTATACAGATTTTAGATTATATAATTTTGTTTTCCAGGAAAACATTTTAGAAATATTCAAAACATAATCAGGTTATTGACTTAAAAAAAAAAAAAACGACTTGGAAGGATTTACACTTTTTGGAAAACAAAGGACCTCATGTTTACGTGTGTATACTTTCTTCCTCTAAAATCTAATTTTGAAGCATCTGTGCAGTTGCTAAATTTTGGGGTTCTTATGTACTTAATCTTTCAACATATTTATAAAAATGTTTGATTTTTTTTAAAGAAAAAATAATTTTTGGTCAAAATATAAATGGGGAAATGAACAACTACTAAACTCCCTTAATTTAAAAAATATTCTAGTAAAAACAGAAAAGTGAATAATCCAAACACAAATTGTGTATTAGTTGATGAAATTTTATTGAAGTAATTATTTTAAAAAAGCTTTTAAAAACAATTATTAGGGTTGTAGTATCTCCATTGTATTAAAAGTCAAAGTAAAATCACATTCTCTTTTGCTCTCTGTGAAATTATCTGATTTCCGAAACTGAGGTATCATAGACATTGTTTCTAAACTATCAATAATTACTATTGTGGAATCAGTCTAGAGAGTAATCAGTAATTGAATGTTTTCTTTGAACAGTTCGCTGTAGTACCTGTTTTAAATGGTCAGTCACACTGCTGAACCAAGTTGTTTTTGTTTTTTCCTCTTACAAAATAGCTTAAAAAAAAAACAAACAAACAAAAAACAAAAAAACATACGCTTGTAATCTCTTTGATTGGTAACCCAAGGGTATTGTTCTCATTTGTACAGTTTGAACTTAAGATAATGTTCTGTCAGGTAAAGGCAATAGCTTTAATTTTGCATAGTAAGCCTATTGAAGTGTATTAAGAAATAAATCTTTTACATGCTTTTGAGCATTGTGTTGTGGGCCTTTTGAATTTGGTTGGTTAACCTCGGGTAATATATGATTAGTGGTGTTGTTTATACTTTTACATCTTTTACAAGTCTAATTCTTACTTTGTAGGTTGAGAAAATTAAAGAGTACAGTATATGTTCTTGTTTTCCCCCAAGTTGAATAACATACGTTATTAAGCTATACATAATTTGATATCACCAAGATGTATAATGATAGAGCAAAGAAATTGTACTCAGGAAAATGGAAGTAAGCAGCTTTTAGCCTAACTAAAAAGTACATACCGTTGTATTACTGAGCTAGGATATGAAATTTTAAGAAAATCCAAGTTAATTCAGCAAGCATCTCTCAGAAGGTATTT
Source organism: Martes martes (assembly GCF_963455335.1). NCBI lineage: Eukaryota > Metazoa > Chordata > Mammalia > Carnivora > Mustelidae > Martes > Martes martes. Next base: position 67,254,641 of record NC_137889.1, on the reverse strand, counting down.
CATTGAACTTATTGTATTTTCACGTATGTTGGGATATATCATTTGGTCTTACCAATAAATCATTTAGCTTTTTCTCATTTTAAATGTATACGTTTTTTAGTTGTAGTAATTACATTTTTATTTCCATAGATAGTTAAACAAGTTCTGAAAGTTAGAACAAATAAGATCCTGTCCTCCTTTCTTCCTTCCTTTTTAACAGTTTGAACTTGCTAATATACTATGAGGTAGATATTAAATTTCACCTGTCAAATAACTTTGGCTTTCATAACTCGCTATAATCTTCAACAAATGAGAGGGTACTTTCAGTAGAACCAGCTCTTAACTATTTAAGGAATGATTATATAATTTGTGGATTATTCTTTGTGTCTAGGTGTTTTTTTAATATCAATTCCAGAAGATAGGAAAATCAGGATTAGTCAATATTGAAATTGTTGCTAAATAAATAAAAACTTTTGATTTCCATTTTATTCAAGACATTAAATTTTATGGTTTAAAGAAGGTGTGATATCCTTTGTTTAATAACTTAATACTGCACACTCACATGTAGAATATATTTTTTGGGATCTTAGAGCCATCGCCATTCCCATTTCTGTTTTCCTTTGTGATCAGTGCCAGACATTTCTGTAACAGATGATTGACATTAGGGATGTAGATTATGCTAGTTCTGAGCTGTACTTAGTTCAAAATATAAGACTTGGCATTGTGTTCTATATTTCTTTCAGGTCATGTGAGATATTTTGTGGACCTATGTTTAAAATCATCAATTAAGCATATCATATGGATAGTTTGGTATTATACTTCAGGAAAACTAGCCTTTTTGAACATTTTAGTTTATTTTAAAATATATTGGTTCTGTCACACTCCATCTTCATTATTATTAGTAAAGGTCATTTGGCATCATTCTTTTGCTACCATCACAGGAAATTTTTAATAGAATTTGTATTATTTTTAATGGAAATGTTAAAACTCGAGCCTGTTTCTTCCTTCAAACATTGTGAATTAGAGGAAAAGTGATGTGCTGAGAGGTCTTTCTGATTCCTTATAGTAGTTAAACAACAACAACAAAAATTCTTCATTGGCTCCAGTCTACGTATAGAAGACATCTGTATAGTATAAATGAAATAATATTTGATGATCTAAGGAATGGAAACTTTTCCTTTAACCATGTGAAATCAAGCTAGGATATAAAACAGCTGTCTTGGCCTATGTATATCAAGGTCCTGCCAGCCTGTTTCTTTTCTGAATTTTCCCTTTCTATCTTCCCTTATTATCTTTGGATCCTAAAGAGTCATTCTTTTATTTTCTGACTGGTTTTGTCTGAAGACAAAACCTGGGTTGGTAGGTTTAAATCAGCCTGGATAGAGTGAAAAATCTTTGATCTATGGCTATGACTGTTTCCAAATGATTTGCTTGCTGGGACCAGACACTATCCATGCCCTTTCACTTTGCTATCAGATAGGTACACACAAAGGACCTGAAAGGCTACCAGATGCATAGTTAATCATCAAATTAGGTAAGTACGGGGTTCCAACCATACTTAATTAGATCTTCTATTTCTAATAGTTATTTGTTCTATGGTTCCTTGTTGGTTAAATGTTCTACAAATCTAATCCGTTCTGGAAATTAGGCAAAACTTTCTATAAACTACAGCATCAGTTAAAAATGAATGATATAAAGCTGTGTATTTTTAAAAATATATAAGGTCATTGCTGTCACGTAGCTTACCTAAGTAGATAAGACAGAGGCGTTTGGTGGCATCTAAAGAGCATTAGTCTAGGGGGAAAAAAAGCCCTGACTTTTTGTCCTGGGTTGACTACAGACTATCTGAGTGACCTTGATCGAGTCATTATCTCTACTTACTGTTTTCTCAGTTCTTAATTCAGGGGTGGATTAGAACTTTTTTCTACCTCTTCAAGATAAAATTATCTGTAACTTCATACCATAGCATGATTTAAGTTGTTCTTTATGTCTTTATTAGTTGATTTCAAATCAGAAATCTTTCTGCAGGAATTTAGTCTTACAGTGCTGCTCTAATATAGGTATATGAAAGTTTTTAACATGAAAAAAATTACAGAAAGGAATAAGCTTACAAATGGTTATATTCCATCTGTATTTTAGTCTTAAGGAAAAAAATGACAAATTACAGGTTGGAGATGGTTGTGAGGGACAACCAAATAACAACTTGGAATAAATTCTAAGAGTATACTAATTATTGCTTGATAGGAGTTGGATCATAAAAACATGAAAAAGACACAGCTATGTGTATTATATGTATAGAAAAATAGTATGTGTTTGAAGGTGTACATAAGATTAGCTGGTATGTTTTTGTCTTAAAATGTTGAATGGACTTTCAGTGTTTCTGATATTTTTATAAAGGTTAGATACTCTATAAAAGTTCTTGAAGCCAAAGAAAGTTCAAGTTCACAATTAACTCCAAAAATCAAAAAACTACAAAAAAGAAAAAAGAAAAAAAGAAAAAGGAATGGTCATTCTTCTCCTTAGGGAAACTCTATTGCTATAAGGAACTATAATAGTGCCATATTCATGTTGTGTTAAAAGATAGATCCAAGCAGGGAAATGGCTTTCAAAACATGAGTCACGATAGTAAGTAAAGTTTTATACTACTTTCTTATGCTTTTCACTTGTTTTCATCAGAAGATCTGACAAGCATAAAAGTGTTAACATCTTTTATTTTACAGATGTTCTTAGTTTTCTCTCAAACTGTAAAAGATGCTGTATCAGAGAAGCGTGGTAGGAAATAATTTCAACACCTCCCTTCACTGGTGTGATAACTTACTATTTTCTGAGCTTGTGGATATTTTTGGAGGGAGGGCTGTGAGGCAGGAAAGAGACACTATATTGAGATCTAATTATTCTCAGTTCAAGATACAGATCAATCTGTTTGCTTTATTATGAATTCTCTCTAAAATATCTTTTCAATTGGCATAGTTGAGTTATATTTACTTCTAACTTGTATTCACTGGAAGTCCCTCATTAATGCAGGAGCAGTGCAGGTGACCACTGAAAGAGTTGTTGATGGACACTCCATGGGTTTGCAAAGTGCAAACCTAAAAGACTAAGCATTGAGAAATGCATTGCTATTTGTGAATTTATGTTTTATCTCACTTCACTTGAAAATTTACGAGTAGTGTGGCTTAAGGGTGCTGGAGTTGTGTGTTCCAGGGCTTGCCCCTACTGATAACACCCTTGTTGGCGTGAAAGTGCAATGCAAATTATGACAGTTACAACCTTCTGTTTTGTTTAACCTGTCAGTAGATTTCCTGGCTCAGTGCTGAGGGCAATGGTGTGTTCAGCTAGTCCATATTCACCTAAACTTAAAAGGTCAGGTTTCTACAGGCAAGCCTAGTCAAAGCCTAATTGATGAGGAGGGCAGGGAGACAGAATTTACTGTTCTGTTGGCTAGTTTCATATCGTTAGGTTGTCCTGAAAGCATCAGGCAGTCACAGCCCCTTTCATGTAAGTGCTGACCCTAGACAGGAGCTGACAATCAAAGGAGGCAGCCACAGGAACCAGTGCAAGTAGGCTATTGATTTTTCAGTTAGGTCTAAGTAGTTTGTAGTATGGGTAATGGGTGACAGAGGCAGGTATGTCATTATCAATGAGCTCCAGAACAGTAGCGACAACCCTCTCTCATATTTCCTTCAGCACTGACAGTATGCATCCAGAGGCGGTCAATAAATCGCCCAACCTTTAACTGACAAGTGACTTGGAGGTTTAGGTTGAGGGGTGGAAGTTATAGAGCTAAACTTCTCTACTTGAGCATGTACTGCATCTAGCAAGAGTCAGTAATTATACTTTTAAGTCTTTGAAATTTTGATTTGGATAAGTCTTTGCAACTCTGAAGATCAGAGTTTACTTTTAAGCTTTTAAGAAATTAAACAACATATTTATGTAGTTAAAAAAATATAGAAATGAGCCAGTCATTTGTAAAGAGAATTATGCAAGGTTAGGTAAGTTATGTTATTATGGTATAGTCTTGCTTTCATTTTAGACTACATCCTAACTGAATCGTGGTATCTCTGTTATGAAAGTTCAGCAGTTGCAAATTGACTCTCAAAATCCATTTTAATTCCTAATCTCTACTTAAGTGTTTTAACTGTAGACCAGTTTTAAATAGAAAAAAAAATTGTACCATTTGTAAATGGTATGTATTAGTCCTAAAGCATTTGGTATTTGACCTTCAAATTTGTTTTATATTACTTTTCACAATAAAATAGTCAGATATAGAACATTTAATGATTAAAGTTTGATGAATTATGGTTGCTTCTGAATTTAAAAAGAAACGAGGCTAATTTTTTGTTTTAAAGGCATTTCATAAGGATATTTACATTTAAAGATACAGTTTAAGTTCTCGTGAACACAAAAGTGTAACAGGTTTTGACTAAAAATACACATGTTCTAAAAGGATATAAAATAATTTAGAGATATTTTAAATTTAAGTCAATGTCTATTTTGTTACAAAATGTAAGTAATATAAAGAGAAGATAATATTTATAAGTAGAAGTGGGAGTTTTGGTTGTACCAGGATCCTTGCAAACTATCATATGCTTACATTTTTTGAAAACTTTAAACAAATTGAAATAAAACAGGAAAGTAAATGTTTTTTAAAACTTCCTTAAATAACTTATCGCTATGATATCTTGTTTAACACTGTGATATTGTACAGAACCAGAGTTTAAGTCCGTAGTATCATCTAGCTGCGGAGTACCCTGCGTGACCACATGAATCATTTTCATTCGTCCAATGCCACTGAAAATTCCTTTTTTTCTTTTCCTTTAATCAGCAGGTTAATGCACACTGAGGATATGGACGCTTAAATATTTTCTTAAGTTTGAAGTGACATGTTGATACCCTTGTCTTCTTCTTTTCAGATATAGAGAATACAAATTTGAAATGCACTGAAATATGGCTACTATTAAAATGTTGTAGTCTTAGTTTTAAAGAAGGTTTGGGATTATGTAATTGTTAGAAAAATTTTATTCAGATCTCTTGAATTATTCACCTTTTGAAGCTTAAGAGTTTCTTAAATCTAGATTCCTTTCAGAATCATTGTTTTTCCCTGTTTATTAATCATTCACTTAATCTTTGTTTTTCTGTTGGATTAGATAAAAGATTTGGCTGAGAATCTTGTAATCTTTATATTGGTAGCCTATGTTATAGGTGGAGCTTCTTTTGCTATATTTCCAATCTTTCCTGAATACAGTATTGTGGGTTGTTTTTTCTTTTTTTTTTTTTTTGAATTAAAAAAAATAAGCTGAAGAAAGGGGGACAAATTAAATTTTCATGAAAGAAATCCTAATCAGCAGTGACAGTCTAAGAGAAAGATGATTGCCACTTGGTCATTGTGGAGAGGCACTTAGATTTGGTGTCAGTGCTTCTGTTAATGATGACTAATGTCTTTCTTGGAGCAAGTGCATGCTCCAACATACTGCTACAGCCTAGAGAGAGGGCTCAGCAATAGGGACCACTCAGCAAAAGCATTAGGTATTCTAAAACAAAGGCTTTTTAATGCCATCAGTTTGGCAGTCTCTATTGTTAGAAATAATGCAAACATAATTCTAAAGCATTTACCAACACATTTTAAATTATTTCATGTCCAGTAACGAGAGGTATCATTTTAGAATTAAGATGTAAAGAAATCAAGCAGGGTTAATAAGATGTGCTCTCTGTTTTGTTACTTAAGGAATGGGCCCATACACTGCCACTGCACAGAATCATTTGTATTAAGAAAGTTTTAAAGAGACAAACTAGCAGCATTTTTTTTCATGCTGCATTGCTGTATCCTGAATAAATACTTTATAGTTACAAAAAGAAAATGAATGACTCAAAAGATCTTTTTAGATCTTTTAGTATTAAATATATTGCTTACAAAAAGATGACATGTGTTATTTCTTCAGCTTTTCCCCAAAGTGTAAGACCTTTCAGAAGGGCATTTGCAATGCTTGTCATATTTTTTCATATACATCTTATTGGCCTGACATGTCTTGAAAACCATGAGAACACAGATGTCATTGCATTCAGACAACACTAATTACTCTGGGATTTTTGCAGCCTCAGTGCCTGCATGTAACTGTCTATTATGATTGTTCATGCAGCCTACAGTGGGGACACTTTGCACATGAAAATACTGAGGCACAAAAATAGTGAGACAGGCCATTTAGTCCCCTATTGTTTTCAGTAGAACTTAGGAGAAAAAAAAAATTCCTGACACATCAATTTCATTCAGTATTTTGCATTTGAACCATGTTTTGGCAACATTTTCCTTTCTGAAGTAAGTGTGTTATGCTTTAGTGTTCAGTGAAATCTATTATCCATCTGTTCTTTAACCTTCTTGTACAGTCTTCTACATTACTTTGTCTTCAAGCTTCATGGGAAATTTCTTTATGTAGCTTATAGTTTGAGAGAAACACTAATTGTGGTATGAGTCTTTTGAAAGTGGCAGTACAAAACAATAAATATGTATGATGTGTTCTGGTGTGCAATTTAATGTTTAATGAGAAGCTGCTGCAAATATGGTTAGTCTCAATTTAGGTAAGTGCAATCATCTTATGCTTTTAACACAGGTCAGTTCTTCCCTTTGTTTAATTTTCTCTGTAACATTCTGGGTTTCAGTTGATGATTCATGGTGTTTAGGTGGTTTTGAAATATCAGAGGTCAAATGGTGGTCAGATCTGAGCCCTCGCTATTAAATGTGAAGACCAAATACATGTTTTGATAAAAAGCATAATCTGTGTTAATCACCGATTGAAAATAAAAAACTCCAATAATGTAACTTCATATGCTGATGAAGCAGAAATTGAAGCAGCTTGATCAAAGATGTATGATGAGATAAAACTGCAGTCTCTGCTGTACAGTTATAGTAATTATGACTAATGAACCATCCAGTCTGGATGAAATGGCATGCCCACAGGGACTGTGTCCAATCAGTTGTGACTTATGCAAGCTGAACAAACCATTGATGGGGTTCCAAATTCTGTATCACAAGAAGTATACTCTTTATTATCAATATAACTTTTGTTAGGGTAATGTAAAGTGATTGGAAGTTATCTAAATTTTGTTAAATATAGGATATAATTCTTTTTCTAAATATAGAATATCTTTTTCTCTTTCCATATATTTAAAACTAAGCATGTTTTTGTGATCTCTGTTTTACCTCTTTCTTAAGCACAATTTATATCACTAACACAGTTCTCTGACTTCTTGTCCTGCTGTTGTGCTACTTTTGAACATTTCCTCTTTTTTTAGAGCTGTTGTTTACTTTTGTCAGGGTAAATTGTTCATTAACAAGGTATAGGTGAGATGCCTTTATAATAATATAGGATGTTTGAGGCATTTACTGTGTGCCTGCACTGTTCTAAGTGCTTTACCTATATTAACTCATAAGTCCTCATAACAGCCCTTTGAGATAGGTGTTATATATTATCACCATTTTACAGAAGAAGAAACTGAGATGTGGAAGGTTGAATAACTTGTCCAAGGTTACCTGCTCTTATAAATTTGGATTATCTTTTAGAGGCTAGTTATATTCTTCTGGCCCAAATCTATTTCTGAATTATCCTTGCTTTCCTTTTTTCCAACTAGGATTAATTTTTTGTTATTACTGTTTTATGGCATCTGACAAAACTGCTAGGGTATTTTAAAACTGAGAGGTTGGGAGTGTCTGGGTGGCTCAGTCAGTTAAAGCATCTGCCTTTGGCTCAGGTCATGATCCCAGGGCTCCAGGATCCAGCTCCCTGCTCAGCGGAGAGCCTGCTTCTCCTTCTCCCACTCCTCTGCAAGAAGTCTGCTTTTCCCTCTCTCTCTGCCTGTCACTCCCCCTGCTTGTGATCTCTCTCACTGTCAAATAAATACATAAAATCTTTAAAAATAAATAAATAAATAAACTGAGAGCTTGTGTGCAGTTCTAGAATGGTTTTTAGGTCCCTAAACATTATAATTCAGGTTCCTGAACTCCTTCACTTGGTATATTTTAAGTGACAGGACCTTTCAGGATAGAGTTTAAGAGTGCATGGTTTTGATATGAATACATATCTAAAATGTCCTAAATATGTTCATTTGATGCACTCTTGAAACTGTAAAATCTTTTTAAGTTGTATTGAGAAAACAGGCTCCTCACTTAAAAGAAAAAGTAGTACTGGTAAAATAGGCTTGGTTAGTTTTCTTCTGATAGTATCTATACTGAAGTTTTTCTCATCAAACCAGGTGTAGTCCTCGTTTTAATGATTCCTTATTCCCAGCACCTTTCACACTTCCTGTTAGATAGTAGGTGTATGATAAATATCTGTGGAAAGAAGAGAACAAAGAAAGGAAGGGGAACTTTTCAGGGATTCAGTAATTCAGGGATTCCATCAAGCACATGCTTTTATTCTAGTTCCCTTGACAGGTTTTTACTTAGAGGAATAGAATAAAACTGGCTGTCATGGGCATTATTCTTTAAAATCCTTAAAACCCTAGCTAATCAACCTTCTTTCCCACTAACGCCCAATCTGAAGTTTTTGTCTTTCCAGGTTAGCTTCCTTACATTTATCATGAAATGCCCCACAGAGAGAGCTCTCTTTGAACTGATAGTCCAGTTACCAGCAATCTCAAATAGTTTAATAAATGTTTTCATTTTTCTTGTGTCCCCTATGTCATTGCCCATGAATTCATCTCCCTTTATTAACTTACTAATGTGAAAAGTTATCGAAAGGCTGGTATCATGTTATTTGAGCTAGATACATAATACATACTCCATAAATACTGGTTGGTTGATTAATAATTTGGGGGCTCTCCTCTTTCAAACAGATTTCTTCATATCACCAAGGTCAAATTTTCAGTGTGAGATTTCTAGAGGTAATGTTCTGAAAATCTTTTAAAACTCAATTGAAATGAGATTTGTACAAGAATAATATTGAGCTCTTATTCTGTGTTGGGGCATTATGCTAAGCACTTTGTTTTAATCTTCTCAGTAAATCTATAATGAGTTATATTCTCTTCCTGCCCCTATCTATATAGAAACCAAGGCACAGATAGAGTATACAAGCTTAGTTCACTCTAAAACTAGGAAGTGGCAAAAAGCATGACTTACAAAGATGGTAACAGTTTATTTTAAAGCCATCAAATTTTTATTCATATCCTGTCAGTGCCATGCTCTTTTGTTTTTTAATGCCCTCTCTGCAGTTGTCTGTGATAGTTCCTTAAGTTCTGCTTTCCTGCAACTGGAAGGATATCCATTGCACACCTACTTATCCTTGTCTTCTCAGGATACTCCAAAGCTGCCTTTTCCCCCATTAATTTTCAGAAGAGGAGGAGGAAACCTTGGTAGCCCACTCTGAAATGTTTTGACATGATCAGATAATACAGAGAGAAAGCGATTTCTGTCTCATGTTTTTTGTTTTGTTTTTGTTTTTCTAAATTCTTGGGGGACAAAAATTTTTTTTAAATTTTATGCAAGTTTTAAGAAATCATTGCATTGTAAACTGTGTCAGGTAGTCTGGTTAGGAAACTCCTAAAGGAATATGTAGTAAATCACAGGAAAAATACTTGAAATTTAAATCTGGTTTTAAAGTGATTGGTAGTTATATCCATGACTGCTTACAGAAGATGAAAATGGAACTAATAAAATGTTGCATATTTTATTCTTAGGAAACATTGTGGCTTATAATGAGTCTTTATATAAAACTGAAACCACTGTGTTATCAAAAAGGAAGCAGTTTGCCAAATATAGTAAGCTCTCAGAAGTAAACTGACATCAATTGTAATTTCTGTTTGGAGTTCAGCTTTTATGTGGAAATTGATGCAATTTATTTCATGAGTGTAATACTCTGTGTATTTTTAAAAGTATATCTATATTTTGATTGTAGAAGTTTAGTTATTCAAGTTTGTTCACTCAATAAAGGCAATTTACGTGTAGTTAACAATTTTGTCTTGGTAGATACTATTTGAATTATTGAAAACATTTTAGTCTGAAGTCAAGTATCAATTACTGATCTTCTTTTAAGATTAAAATTACTTTAAAGCTTTTCCTAAATATTTTAACTGGAAAACTTTAATTAGAAAAAATACAATATGCTCGAAAATGGTAAATTGTTATTTGGAGATGGGTCTCTGTTTTATATCATGTTTTTTTTAAATCATATTTTACTTTTTCATGAATTATTTTATGTCTTTGACTCAGATGTAATTCGGGTATAATAAATTAATATTAGAACTCCTAAAAGGATTCTTTCCTTGTAAGTTTCTTAGAAGAGAATTGAAATGGTAGATTTATATAATTAGAACCTTAGTTATATTTATAGGACTTCAAAAGGTAAAATTTTAAAAGAAAAAGATCAGATTATCCCTGTGCTATGATTTTATGTATGGTAAAGTTCTGTTTATGAAGAAAGACTTGAGAATGAACAGAAAGTGAACAGATAAAAAGTATATATAAAACCATAGTACAACAGAATGGGAGAAGATATTTGCAAACGACATATCAGATAAAGGGCTAGTATCCAAAATCTATAAAGAGCTTATCAAACTCAATACCCAAAGAACAAATAATCCAGTCAAGAAATGGGCAGAGGACATGAACAGACATTTCTGCAAAGAAGACATCCAGATGGCCAACAGACACATGAAAAAATGCTCCACATCACTCGGCATCAAGGAAATACAAATCAAAACCACAGTGAGATACCACCTCACACCAGTCAGAATGGCTAAAATTAACAAGTCAAGAAATGACAGATGCTGGCAAGGATGCGGAGAGAGGGGAACCCTCCTACACTGCTGGTGGGAATGCAAGCTGGTGCAACCACTCTGGAAAACAGTGTGGAGGTTCCTCAAAAAACTGAAAATAGAGCTACCCTATGACCCAGCAATTGCACTCCTGGGTATATATCCTAAAGATACAAACGTGGTGCTCCGAAGGGGCACGTGCACCCGAATGTTTATAGCAGCAATGTCCACAATAGCCAAACTGTGGAAAGAGCCTAGATGTCCATCAACAGATGAATGGATAAAGAAGAGGTGGTATATATACACAATGGAATACTATGCAGCCATCAAAAGACATGAAATCTTCCATTTGCGACGACCTGGATGGAACTGGAGGGTATCATGCTTAGCGAAATAAGTCACTCGGAGAAAGACAACTATCATATGATCTCTTTGATATGAGGAAGTGGAGATGCAAGGTGGGGGGGGGATTGGGGGGAGGTAGGAAAAGAAAAAATGAAAAGATGGGATTGGGAGGGAGACAAACCATAAAAGACTCGATCTCAAAAAACAGACTGAGGGTTGCTGGGGGAGGGGGGACAAGAGAGGGTGGTGGGGATATGGACATTGGGGAGGGTATGTGCTATGATGAGTGCTGTGAAATGTGTAAACCTGGCGATTCACAGACCTGTACCCCTGGGGATAAAAATACATTATATGTTTATTAAAATAAAAAAATTAAAAAAAAAAAAGTAGAGACTTCAAAAAAAAAAACCATAGTACATATGCTATAACTCTACAGTGTTTTTACATAATCAATATAAAGCATAGATTTTAAAGACAATATAATGCTGTAATATTTCAGTTTTGTGATTATGTGTTGCTAATATTGGTTAAGTCTTTTTTTCGATTGCCAAGGTCTGGGTATCTAGTCTTATAGACAAATTTGTCATAAGACTAAAAAAAGATGACTTGAAAACAAACTTAATTCCAGTTACCAGAGAAGCAAGCATGAATAAGACATAATTTTGGACATCTACTAGCTCTCAGTTTAATAGTATTTGTACTGTTTAAATATTTGAAAGCTTTGATGAAGATGGATAAGGTTTAAGAAAATGAATTGTAGTGTAAATATGTATTCTTATCAAGTCTAATACTACATATAACTTGACTTCGTTTGCTTAGTCCTGTCTTCTTCCTGTAACTTTCACACTAGGAAGTTAAGAGCTTATTTTCTCCCCTGTCCTTTAAATGTTTACTGAGAACATACAGAGCAGGGATCGGGGAGGTTGCCTATATGTGGAGAAAATGAATTTGCACTTAACATTGCCATTTACCACAGCTGCCTAACAGTGAGTGTATGTGTATGACTATGCTATCATTATCTCTGCTACTTCCCATTCAAGTTTGCAGATTGACTAAATATACATAGCCTTCTACAGGAAAATTTAAGGTTCAGATTGCTTAGAAAACAACCAGTGAATACTAAGGAACAATGAAAAGAGCTGAGGTGAGCAGAATATTATATGCTGATTGGTAGATTTGCAGACAAGGAAAAAGGCATTGACTAGCCTTGTGCATTTAAAGCCAATCTTTATGCAAGAGTCAAGAAGCTCAGGAGATAATGTGTGAGCAAAAATAACAGGAACGAATTAAAGGGGGGTACTAAGAGGGAAAGAAGTAGAGATTGAGGGGTAGTTAGTGATGTGGAGAGTAATGAGAGCAGAGCCATTCACAGTAGATGAAGTGAAGTAATAGGTAATAGTACACCTCTGTTGTCAAAAGATTACTTGGAATCTATATTATATTCTAACGGTGAATATGGGAAATTTCTTTGTGTATGTTTGGAGGTTGGAGTAGATAGGTTGTTGCTTAAAACAGTAATTGATTCCCATAATGATTCTGTTCGATTTTCAAGATGAAAGTACCTTCAATAAGAAAAAAGAGCATACATACTAGTTTTGTATTACTGCTCTAGTAAATTACCGCAAATTTAGTGACTTGAACAATATGGGTCTCACTGGGTAAAGTCAAGATGTTGACAGACTGCATTCCTTTCTGGAGGAAAGATTCTAGGGTACAATTCATTTCTTTGCCTTTTCTAGTTTCTAGAGGACTCCAGTATTCCTTGGCTGGTGCCCCCTTCCTCTGTCTTCAAAGCCAGCAACCACAGGTTGAGGGCTTCTTACATCACATTACTCTGACCTGCTCCTCTGCCACCTTGTTACACTTTGAAGGACCCTTGTAATTACTTAGGTGCGGTGGATAATCCAGGTTAATCTTATTTTAAGATTAGCTGATTAGCAACCTTAATTCTATTTGCAGCCTTAATTCCTCTTTGCCATGTAAGGTAACATATTCATGGGTTCCGAGGATTAGGATATGGACATCTTTGGGAGGGAGTATTCTTCTAGTTACCACAGAATACCATCATGTCTTAGAGATATTTTCACCTAAAGGAATACAGTATTATAGACCTTCTATAATTTAGAAAAAGTTCTCATTTGGAATAGCTCTTCCTCACAGATTACAGATTAAGATAGTTTTATCATATTAAGAGTAGATTAAAACATAAAACTTGTGACAGAGTTTTCAGGAAGAATTTTATTGTAACTTGAAGTAGAGGATCACTTTAAAAAAAAAAAAGTGGGGCTTGAACTCCCAACCTTGAGATCAAGACCTGAGCTAAAATCAAGAGTTGGTTGCTCAATCTACTGAGCCACCCAGGTGCCCTGGGGGTCACTTTTTATAATTTGTTACAGTTTCAGATGGTACTTACTAGCGGTAACTGTTTTCATTGCCAATGATTTGAATTATGAATATAGACCTACATACTAAGCATCGATTTGGAGCTCTTAATATTTGGGCCAGGGAAATGTCTTAAAGAAGAGGCCAAATATGTGTTTGTCTGTATTCTATAAATTAGTAATTTGATTAATACCGGCAAGTGGTACTAGTGAAATCATAATTAGAAGTCAGTTTTCATATTTGAATAATTAGCTTTACCCTTTTCTGAAAATAGCTTTCAATGAGCTCTTGGTCACAGAGGACATCAGAGGAGAGAATTACTATTTTTGCAAAACATTTCAAAGCATTATGCAGTTTTTACATTTTATAAGACATCTTTGTGAACTTTTGAGTAAATAATAGAGGTTAAATAAACCTTAAAATCTTTTATAAGTTTATATATAAATAGTCATTCAGTCTGCAAAAATTTTTGAATATTTACTTTTGTGCCAGCTGTGCTGATTGCTGAGACTACAATGTTAGTTAAAAATGGAAATGATTTGGTTCCTCGTAAAGCTTTAGATATTAATCATATAATAAAATTTTTGAATACCTTTAAGCATCAAACTTAGTAGCCATTTAAATTATGATTCATTCTCAAACAAAAATATTTTTTCATTATCGTCATTCAGAGAGAACAACTTTTTGATTAAGGTTATTAGATATTTGATACAAACTTCTAATAACTTTGTCAACTGTATTGAACATGTAAGAGTGCATATTTATTTTTGAGGTGCTATAAAATATTAATTTTTATTTTATTCCACTAGAATAATTTTAGATCCCATTTGTACATGAAGATAAAATTGTTTACAGTTGTCCGTATTTGATGAACTAGTTAGGTACATAGGCCTCCATGAGTAAAAATGAGCTAAAAGTGTGTTACCTACTAAAACCTGAATATACATTTGAATGTTACAGGTTGACCATAATATTTGTCTTAAGGTCTAATAATGTGTTTTAAGTAAATAAGAGAATTACAATTTGGGGGTGGGTGGTAGCATTGTATGTGTGTGTGTATGTGTGTGTGTGTGTGTGTGTGTGTTTTATAGTATTTCCTTCTACGATAAAACAACCGAAAAGTTTACCACAAAACTTGGAATTGATGGAAAGAGTTGGTTTTGGATTTAATGACAGTCACTCTGATTTTGAGATATTCTCCCCTTGCTTAAACAGTAACCTCAGGCATTTTAAGGTTGTTTGAGCCTTGTTTTCTATAATTAATATCTAGTGCTTAAAGCATAGGTTTAAGCAGGATATTTAAAATGATTTTTCTCTAATCCTTCATAAAATGTTTCTGCACCCAACCCCCCCCCACACACTTTTTTGTTGTTGATGTCTGTATCTTCAGACTCAGAGTAGTATCTCACACATAAAGGACATTCATAGAAATTTCTTGAATGAATGATTAAATGTATAAATATTTTCCTTAAACTCTGTAATGTAAAGAAGGCTCATTTTGCTTTTTGTCCCAATGGATAACATTTTTAAATTGGCAGGAGCATTATTAAGAAAGCTCGATAATACCTTATACAGAGGGTTACGTAATTGTAAAACTATCTCAGAATTTTTTTTTTTGAAGAATTTAAGATATAATGGGAAAACTAAGGTTATAGAGCAACTGAGGTCAGGGGTGAACCTATGAAAGCCTTTTTATTATTTTATTTATAAAATATATAGATGAAGTTTGTTAAAATATAGCCATTTCATACTTCTTTAATTATGATTGATTCTGTTCTTTTCCATTTATCGTGCTGTATCTGCTAAGAATATTTTAGGATTTCTCATCTCTGTGGCTCCAATAAATTCTCACCTGTGTGTGTATATGTGTGTGTGTTTTCAGATAATAAGCAAAACAACAAGTATTCTTTCTGGTCTTATTGTTTAGCCGACTTTTAAATCCTGTCCTGATTTTGTAACTCTTGTCTTTCTGATCTTCCTGGACTTTGCGTCCTCACTCCAACCCAATACCAGAAATACCTACTGACTTAACTCTTGGAGATTTATTTTTTTATGCCTTTTTTTCTTTTTTAAGATTTTATTTATTAGAGAGAGAGAGAATGAGAGAGAGAGCGCACATATGGGTGCAGGTGGTGGGGCAGAGGGAAAGGGAGAGGAAGAAGTCAACTGCCCGCTGAGTAGGGTGCCCCACCTGAGGTTCGGTCCCAGGATTTTGAGATCAGGACCCGAGCCAAAGGCAGATGCATAACCCATTGAGTTACCCAGGGGCCCTGGGATTTTTTTTTTTTTTTAAGAGAGGAATTTGGGGGCCCTCTTTTTAATCAAACTATGTACTCTGATTTTCCCTCTTCCTTTCTGTTTCCTTTGCCTTGCCAAACCTTAGAGTTGTAGAGGCTACCTATAATATCTCCTTACCAACACATATCCCTTCTTGTCCTCTCTTGTAGACATCTCTTTTTTCTTAGGCACCAGCATGGCATTGGTCAAAAAGATCATGGCTTTCTATTATATGTATCCTGTTACACATTCCACAAATATGCTGAGAATACAACCATTAACAATTCAGATAATGGTGAACTTTTGATAACTTTCTGTTAAAGTTATGTAAATATGAATTTCATTATAAAGAAATATATAGATTTCTTCTTTTAAAATTAAGAAGCCTTTCTAGGGGTTTGTCAGGTATGTCTGTGTTTTTAATTTCAAGGGGACACAGTTATTACTCTGGAGATTGGTATGATGTTCTTAACTTTCTGACTTCATTTCTTTGGATCTTGACACAAACTGCTCTTATATTTCTGTCTTCTAAGGGATACGCATTTTATAAAAAATACATTCAATACAAGCTTTTCTTTGTGCTTAAAACTTACTTTTGTTAGTGATTTAAAATGCCACACTGATGTATAACTTAGGAGATTCTTATGTTTGAACCTGGTTTTGCCCCCAAAGGTTTATTCCTTTTTATGTTGTTCTAGTTCAATATATTTATCTGTATACATGTTTTGTATATATTTTTTATTTATATATTTATTTTATAGTAAATATTTTACAGTACAACAGAGGACCCAATCTTATATAAGTCTGGATAATGTCACTGTAGGAAGTCAAGATAATGATACCGTCTTTCAGTTAAAACACTGCTTTCCATCTAAGTTTAATTGCCTCTTACTGAGCAACAAATAAAGGCCTGAAGTTATTTGATGCCCTAGAAATAGTAATTTATTGTGAACACCCAAATGGAAGATAATTTCTAAGTCATAGTTTCTGGCCATCCCTTTATATATTTATTTATTTTTCCTTAATAGTTCTGAGTATATTGCTTCTGTTTTTAAATTTTATTTATTTTTATTATTTATTTATTTTTATTATGTTACGTTAGTCACCGTACAGTACATCATTAGTTTTTGATGTAGTGTTCCATGGTTCATTGTTTGTGTGTTGCATGGAGTACTGGGTGTTATGGCCATCCCTTTAAAACTAAGTCACCATATGTAAAAACTGAAGTTGTAAAGAAGCATAAATGCACATGGAATATAATTAAATACATTAGACTTTTGTGATATTTACATACTAACCACTGAGATTTACATAATGACTTCTCTATTATTAAAATGGCACAGATAAAAATAATAGTTGGACTTCTTAATTTTAATAGGCCTCCAAAATAGTGAATACTTTTTACTTTTATACTTGTGTGAAACAGATAATTACATCTACCTTGTAGGCTTATTGAGAGAAGAAAAGGCGATAATTCATGTAATAGTGTTAGCACAGTGGCGGACACAGAAAGAGTTCAATAAATGTGCATTTGAAGTTTGATAAGTGTTCCAAAACAGAGTGGATACTTTATGAGGGTTTTCTTAAAATTAACTGAATTTCTTAAAGAAACTTCAAAAGTACCATTAATTAAATCACGAATATTGATTTATTTTTATTTTTATATTATTTTAATGAAGAGTAGTAGCTTACACATAGTAAATGTCAAATTTAATTGAAATTTTTCTCTCTGCTAATGTTTCTCTTCCACAATTCCCTATTGTTTTGATAAATATGTAGATTTTTGAGAGATTAATTTGAAGTTGGTAGGTAACATTCTGGATTTCATTTTAACATTAGATACTGGGTTTGATACTTTGAATATCTTTGCTTCAGTGGGAAAATGACTAAGTATGGTCTGTAGCCCCTTCTCACTGTTGAAGACATCCCAGATGGTTGAATATGCATTGTGGAAGGGAACATAGGACAGAAGTACTATATCCTACCAAAGGATATTTGGAGGTAGGATGTGTATAAAAGAGGATAGGATAGTTGGTTAAGGGATCACTTTTTATCTGACCCTCTGTAAGAGCAAAATGTGTTTTTGTTTGGAAACAAACTTGTTTTATAGTAGTGCTTGCAGAACATGTCCGGGAATTAAGCAGAGGCTTAATGCTTTTCTCCTTAGACATATAATAGGGAAAATATATATGTAGAGTAGGGAGAATATGGGTAAGTATGTTTAGGGCACTCCACTTGCTTCTGGGTGTAGAAGTTGTGAGTTTAAGTAAAAGGACGTAAAAGTAAGTTGTTTATAAAGCCAAAAATGATTAGTGTGAATGCATCATTCTCCTCAGTGTAAAATTGTACTTTTAATTTCAGCTTTGCTATGCCATTTATTTGGAAAGTTACCTGTTTAAGGAAGCAATTCATTTGTGTTCTGGAGTTGATGAATTTAAGAGAGCCACATTTTAATCCTTGATTCCCTGAGGATTTTCTTTCACAATACCTTTCTCCTTTAAGTCCCTAAAACTACAGTCCTTTTGAGTGAATAGGGGCTATTTTATACACCACCCTGCTCCCAATCCAATTAAAGGTTCCATTATGGATGGATTAGGGAAAGTTTACTTCTTAGCAGAAATAAAGCTTTAGAAAAATGGTGCCCAGATAGCAAGAGGGAATGTGAGGGAAAGCGGAGAAAATTAAGGAGATAATGGTCAGTAATCTTAACTTGTCTGATGTTTGCGCTGTTCACAATATAGCGGACTTTTAAAATAAGGGGAACAATGCTTCAGATTCTTTAACCATTTTGTTGCTGAAGTTTGGCTGTCTCTTCAATTTTCTTCACTTTTGCTTTTGTTATCTGCATCTTGGGCAAATATGTCTAATCCTTTACTTCAAGTGTCTGTGTGTTTTGTCGCATTTTCTTTTTCTTTTTTCTTTTTTTTCTTTTTGTATGTGAGTGATAGTGTTGGAAGGAGGTAAGGGGATGGAAAAGTTAATCTGGATAACAATCTGCTTGCATAATTATAAAAAAATAGCCTGTTGGCAATGAGTATACACCAGACTTCATATATGTGTGTGTGTGTGTGTGTGTGTGTGTGTGTTTCAGAAAATAAAGAAATAGGGTTTTAAAAATATATTTCACAAGTTTTTTTTTTTTTAATAAATTTTGTTTCCGTTTGGCTCTAAGTGACAAATACATTTGAGTATGGTAATTTACTTGTACAAAAAGAAAATCCACAAAATTAAAATCCCAGAATTAATTTTTTTGGTTTAAAAATAAATATTACCTGACATTTCAGATCAGATGATTTTTTTACTTCAAGTTTCTCAACATAAACTTGATTTTGTCTTTTAGTTGCTTTAGGAAATCTGGTAATTTTCATCTGTGATCAACACATATTAAAACTAAAAGAGCTGATTGGGGAAATCACTTTGTTCTATTATATCACCTTTGGAACAGTTAAATGAAGTATTTCCAAGTCTATAAAACAACCATTTGTTGTAAAAAACAACAACAACAACTATTTTACTGTGTTATTATTTCTAAAGTGGCTCTAGAACTTTTCTAAGGATAGTGAATTGTGGTAAGACTAAATGTTTAATGAGTCTCTATGTTAAAGGCTGCACTTATCTTCCAATTAACCCCAAGACCACTCTGGCATTTTTGTAAATCCACAGAAGTATTTTGAGTGAGGCCTAAAGGGTAAGCTGCAGGCTGCCTGTGAAAAATGTAAAAAGACTAACCTGCTAACAAACCCTGTGCAATGGGACAAAGAAAGTTTAATCCGTATTATGGTAAATGCAGGCTTAGTGTCCTAAAAGGGCTTTGCAGAGTGGAGCAAAACAAAGAAGGGGCAGCACTAATAAAAATCCAGTGCTTTTATTTTTATACACAAAATTGTTGCAAAAGAAAAACTGATAATGGCATTAAGAAAAGGTTTGAATGGTGGTTTTAAATATGATACTAAACATTGTATTTGTTCCCCAATTGAATGCAGTTTGTTGTACATAGAGAAGCTAAAAGTAACATGCACAGCGTGGCCATGTTAATATTGCTAAAGAAACCTTTAGCTGAATAGTATGATTTTAGAGCTTTAGTTCAAAGTCATAATATCGCAATAGTATTCCTTTTGCAAAATATGTGTATATCCTTGTGGATGAGAAATAGGGATATTTAAAAAGATCTGTTCATTCAAGCTTTAACTACCATAATTTGTCACATGCCTTCAGAGGTTTTTGAGAAACATGCTGTTTGTGATTACATCTGTAATTTTAGAATCATGTAGTCCAAATGGATTGGAAAAAAAGAAAAGAAACCGTTTATTCCCACAAAAGGATTATTACTGAATTTTGGAAAGCTTAAATTTTATAACACTCAAAAATTAAGGATTAGGATTACTTTTACTCTAGTAGGTAACAGAATCATGGATAACTGCCCCAAAGTGTGGTCAAAGAATTTGTTTTCATTATTTAGTCATGTTTTAAAATGAATATCTTCGTGAAGCCTTAGGATGAGTTCTGACATTATTTTCTTTAAATTTTCACCCTAAATTTGAAATAAAATATTTACTATTTTAGCCATTGTTCAAAACACATATACCTATTTAAAAAGCACAATAGAGTTTTAGAGATTATATAGCAATTGTTGTTCACCATCTGACAGAGATAAGTTTCAGTGTCTTTTAAAAAAGGAAAATATTCAAGTTTTTATTTTTAAAAATGATAATGATTATGCTCTCAGAATAATAACATCATTCATGTACAGGATTTTAAAGTGCAATAAGTAAAATAAAAATGTGTAATGAACTTAATAATATCAGATATTACAAAGGACAAGACATTTCAGATGTTCTGAGATTATAGCAAGATCTTAGGATATTGGAATTTATTTCATAATTAGTTTTTAACATTTTATAAATTTTTATGATTTTTTTGAAATAGTATATTTTAATTCACACATAAGCCAAAACTTTTTTGAAACGATTACTAAGTATTTTTCTGAGCTGAGATTACCTTTTTTATGGTATTAATGGTAAAGATATTAATATTTCCTTTTATTATGAAGAGTTTCACAGATTTTAAGGAGTTTCACAAGCTTAATTTCATGAAAACCTCACAACTCCCTGAGATCTGTGGGATAGGCATTAATACTCACTATTGTACAAAAACGAGCAAATTGAAGCTTTGTGATAAGCAACTTTCACAGCATCGGATAGATAACAGGTGTTGCAATTTGAGCTCAGATCTAGGATACTGACTCTAAATTTGCAACTTTTTTTCACAACTCATTGCACCAAACTGAATGCTATTTCCAAATATGTCACTTCTTCTTCCTCCTTTCCCTCCTCATTTTTCCTCTTCTGACTGTTGTCTTCTTCCTTTTGCTCCTCCTTGTCACTGTCAAGGTCTCCCTCCCAACCTACCTTCTCCTCCTTCTTCTGTCCTTCTTTCTGCTTTTCATAACATCTTACACTCATAGGAAGGGATCCTTGTCAATGATACCTAGAGAATTTACATCCCAGCAGAAGGTGATCAGTAAGCAATTGCAGTACATTATAGTAAATATTATGGTAGGGGGAGTTTTGGGGTGGTATGGGAAAATTATATCCCAACGTTTAATATTTTTTTAGGTGGGATAGGAGGAAGAAGTTCATGGAAGATTCATTGAGAAAATTGTGAACTGATGAATAAGAAGGAATCTACCAGGAATCTGCTAATCTAATAAGAATCTACTGGGGAAAGGATGTATCAGACTCAGGGAAAGATGCCAGTTTGAGAGAGAGCTTGGTTGAGATAGAGGCATAGAAAAAATTGTCATATGGTTGGAGCTTAGGGTGTAAGGAGAAGAGTGTAGGAGATGAAGCTGGACAGGTAAACAGATGTCAATTAAAGAAACTAGAGCTGTTCTAAGAACAGTGAGTGACCATTTTAAGAGTTTTAAGCCAGTAACTAACCCAATCAGATTTGTTTAAAAGGTGTAATTGAGAATGCTGTTTGTATTTTAAAAGGTCCCTTTGCTTTACAGAGTGCCTTTCATATTACCTTTTCATATTACCTTTAATCATAATATGTGTATGTATGAGTTATATGATAGATATAGTTTAGTTGCCCTTTTATTATATAAATGACTGGTATTTATTGAGATACTCTGATAATAAAATGCTACACTTACAAAGATTAGGACATGTGTGAGCATTTTCAAGTGACAATTGTCAGTATACTTGCTAATTAAGAAATTGATTATTTCTAGTGTTTCCATTGTTGAAAACCCTTTCTAGGCAAACAGTGGTTAAGTATAGTGACCATACATATCTGATTTTCAAGGGTTGATCTAATTTCAAGTATTTTTTCTTGTAGTTAAATGATTTGTCAAATGATATTTCCCCCAACTACTTCAGAAAATACATTTGCCATATATGAAAGTTTCTACAGTTATCTAGAGTTTTTTTTAAATGAAGAATATTTTTGCATAGTGCTTCAAGAAAATATTTGCTGAAACAGATTGATGAAAAAGTGAATCATGTTCTAAACTACCTAGTTGGACAAAATAAAAAGGAAAGAGCATGGAAAATTTCATTCACATAACTGGCAGTGGATAGTATCTCTTTTCTAGGTGTGAAATGTTATTCTTAGACATTAAACAAATTCAGGATGTATTCCCTAGTGCAAGCTGCCTGCTGGCAACATGATATAGGAGTTCAATGTGTATACAGAGATAAGAATGACATGTAATTTGTGCTAGAATTTGACTGTTAATTGTGTATAGAGCTGTGGCCTTTTCAAGTCCAAACATTTGGCAGGGTTGTTAATTGGGGAAAAGAGAGAAGTTTGAATAAAATTACATGTAGGAAAAATAGACATTTACATAATTAGTAAAGCCCTTTGAGTTAATAAATATTTGTCCAGTTTTTTTTTTTTTAAATTTTGGAGGAGGGTGCAGATTAGTACTTCCACTTATATTTTTGGTAATACTTATGGCAAGTTGTTTGCATTTTTGTGCTTTAGCAGCAAGACTCAATGTAAAATTATTTTGGTCTGATTTTTTAATAACACCAGGTGTCTTGAATATTCTTAAAGTTTGCTATGAAACTTTATAACTTATTTTTTATATGTCACTATATCATTATCAAATTCATAGTTACATAGAATAGAAATTCTGAAAAGAGTGTTTAAATTTATTTTTGCTTGATTCTAGATTGTCTTGATAGTCTTAGCTGGTTGTCACATGAAACAAACTATCTAGACTCTTCAATGCCTTATTAATCTTTATATTGTTTTATATTTATAATAACTTTATTTTACTGTGATTTCTTTACTCTTGCTGTAGAAAATAAACTCAGTATTCATTCTTTATAGTAGTAAAAAGGTGGTAAAAATTATGTTTTTAAGGGTGGGTTCATAATTTGCATTTCTGGTGTTTAGCACAGTGTCCGGTACATGGTGAAGTACTTAATATTTGTCTTAAGTAAAGGAAAAGGTAGTATTGATAATAAGTAATACTTATAACACATGATGTGTTAAGTTTTATATATGTTAGCTCATTTGATTATTACCATTACAGTTATTTCATTTTCACAGTTGAAGAAAGTGAGGTCCAGAGAAATTAGTAATTTGCCCAAAATTCCTAGAGCTGTTTTCAACCCAGGTAGTCTAATTCCAGAATTTATACTCTTAACTCACTAATTATAGTGTGTCTGAGGAATTAGGGGGGTAGTGGAAGAGGAAATGTCTAGAGACCCCTTTGTGAGGAAGGCAGTGAACCCATTTGTTAAAGACTTATTTCAAAAGTGAAAAGTTGGTTAAAAAGTCCTACAAATTGTAAAATAACATTCCAAAATGCAGTGCATGTTTCTGACATAAAATAATGCATGCTTTGATTTATTTTAAAGAATGGCAGAGGCATCTGGGTAGCTCAGTCAGTTAAGCGTCCAACTCTTAATTTTGGCTCAGGTCATGATCTCAGGGTCATGAGATAGGGCCTTGCTTAGGCTTCCATGCTCTGTGTGGTGTTTGCCTGGGATTCTCTCTCTCCCTCTCTCTCTACCACTGCCCCCGCTCTCACTCATGTGCTTGCTTGCTCTCCTTTCTAAACAAACTAACAAACAAAATCTTTTAAAATAAAGAAGGGCAGTAGAAACCATAAAAAATTATTTAAATTTATTTAAATATCTGAAATTGACACCTTGTATAAAATAATTTATTCTAACTCTGGTCTATTTTTCCCTGTTTATATGTTTTTCAAAGTAGAGCAATGCTTGTTTTTGGCATTTTTATATAAGAAATGGTGTGTATAAAAGTTGTTTCAGAGACATATTCTAAGAAAAAATTCAAGAAAACTGACAGGAACTTGAATTTTGAAAGGCACCAGTGTTCCCACCTTAACACACTCATACACATACCTACACACACACACACACACACATGCAATTTTTCTAGTTTTTCTTGAAGGTAGGACTTTTTAGAGAGGGAATGCATGCACACATGAGCAGGGGTGGGGAGTAGAGGGGAGGGAGAGAGAGAATCTTAAGCAGGCTCTACAGCCAGCGTGGAGTCAGATCTCAGGATCCTGAGATCATGGCCTGAGCCAAAGGCAGAGCCCCAACCCACTGAGCCACCCAGGCGCCCCTCCAAATACTTTTTTATTTTTCTCTAAAATAATATGATATAGGCCAAATAACAGTGTAACCTAATAAAATTAATGATATTCCTTAGTATTATCTCATATTTAACCTATAATTAAATATATCCTCTTGTCCCCAAAATAGTCTTTATAACTTGTTTGCTCAAACCAGGATGTAATCAAGGACTGCACTTTGTATCTGGTTGTTTCATCCCTTACGTCTTTTTTTATTTCAGAGCAGCCCTTTATTCATGACACTTACTTGATGAAGAGACTGAGCCATTTGTCCTGCAGAATGTCCCAACTTCTGCATTTATCTATTTGCTTTCTTGTAGTAATTATTTAGCTTGTACTTCTATTCTTTGTAATACTTATAAAACAGGAAGTTAAATGTAAAGGCTTGATTATAGTAAATATTTTTAGATAAACTATAATATAGATGATGGTACCCTATATTGGAACACATGAGAAGACAGATTTTCTGACCCACCATTAGTCATGTAAAACTATTGTTGTTAATAATAACCACTGTGAATCTGTAGGAATAATACTAACACCCTTGTCTTAAGAATGAAAGTATTTTATACTATAAAGTGTCTCTTTACTACTGGTCTTTTAGGTTATTTAGGGAACAACATAGGAAAATATAGACTGTTAAAAAATACTTTGTGTCTTCAAGTTAAAATATTCTTAACTTTGTATACAAAGTAGATTTCCAAATTATGGGCCAACAAAGCATACCCAACTAACAAGAAACCTTTAAATAGCATGGATTTTTTTTCACCAATAAGTTGGAAATTGCTGTTTATATAAAAACAGTAATTAAAATGTATCTTGTTTAAATGGTGATATTACATGTAGATTTCAGTGTACAAAAAGAGGAAACAAGTGCAGAGAAAATTTAGAGAAATGAGTTAAACAGTAAGGGTAGATAAATAAGGTAAGATAAGGGTCAGAAATATAAAAAATTGAAACCATTATGTCTAAATATAAAAAATATTAAAATAATGGATATAAATAAAAGTTTTTTAAATTATCACATCCTGCTATTTGCTATTAATTACATGAAATGTTGTTTTTTTAAAAAATAGGCTTTCATCAGTTCATCAGTTTTATCACACTGATTTTGTCAGCATTGAAGCAAAAACTTTGCCACATTAGCTGGAGTTCTCATTAAGCAGCTGATTTGCCTGAATCCCCATTAAATTGATAAACTCATTTGCTTATAGACAGTGGCATCTGATACTGTTCAGGGTGTTTAGAGATTGAAATCAAAACTGTTGCATACGTAGGCCTAAGTATTGATTCTTTTGCAATTTTCACATGTTAAATAGTATTAAAATATTAATGTGTCCTCCTTTAAAGGAAAATTTATATTCAGCATACCCAATATCAACTTAATAATATGTTTTTGTTGGTTCTTTCTATGAAAGAAATAGTATTTAATAATTGTAGCCTATTATAATTATATTCTTTTGTGTATTCTACATAAAACAAAGATTACTCATTGAGAACATAACGTAACTATGACATGCAATTCATGCCTAACATGACAGGTATCTTAAAAATTTTCCACTAACTCAAGAAGTATAAAATCACGTAAAAAGAGAATAGAATTTTTCACAGGGAATACTAGATGATGTTCTTAAAAGTCTTAAAAGTAACCAAAATTGATATTTGTTCTTGATTCTGGAATAACAAGAAATTGACTTTTAAGTCATTTAAGTCTATCATTTATGGTAGAAAATTAAACAACTTTGTAATTATCATATATTATTTTTGAGTTATTTTATATTGAAACAATTTAATGGATAAAAAGGAATACATTTTTTAAAGCGACAGTGTAATAAAATAAGTCTAAACTTTACAAGTATTTTAACAAGATGAGTTTTATTCTTTTTTTTTTTTTTAATTAATTTATTTGACAGAGAGAGAGATCACAAGTAGGCAGAGAGGCAGGCAGAGAGAGAGGGGGAAGCAGGCTCCCTACTGAGCAGAGAGCCCGATGCAGGGCTCTATCCCAGGACCCTGAGATCATGACATGGGCCGAAGGCAGAGGCTTAACCCACTGAGCCACCCAGGTGCCCCAAGATGAGTTTTATTCTTAAGTGATACAGTTTAGGGGCTCAAACATTAAGTCAGTTGCTAAATATTTTTCTAGAGTCAGAATATTTTTTCAGATTGATAGGAAGATAATATTTTTTCAGATTGATAGGAAGATAATATTTTTTCAGATTGATAGGAAGATAATATCCAAGAAGCCTTGATTATCTGCTTAAGTTTACCAACACTTATTGTAAACCTGGTTTTTAGTTAGTTGGTGAGCATGTCAATTTACAAATAGGTAGAAAATACCCACCCAAATTAGGAAATCTTAGTAGAAAATCTTTTGTCTTCAAAAGGATAGCTATTTTCCCCCTAAAGTTTCAGGACTATTAGAATTCAGTTCAACAAGTATTTGTTGTAATGTATATTAAAAATGTATAATTTTAACAATTTTTTCTCTTTTGAAAATAAGTCTAATTGTATATTAAGTTTATTTCACTTAAAAAGTTATAGTTTTAAAATCTTAAATCATCGTGTCTTTATATTTTATGTATATTTCCATTCTTCTCTTTCTGTTTTATATGACAGTTATAGACTTCTTCACTAATAGGGCTTGCATTTCAAGATAAGGCTGCATGTAAACAAATTAACTTTTAAAAATAGAGAGCAATTTCATCTGTAATAATGTACCAATTCATAAATTATCACTGATATTTTTTTTCTTTAAGATAAATGTCCCATCATATAACACATACTATTAGGTAGTCTAGATGTCTTTGTGTTCTGGGAGATAAGACTCTTGTATTATTATACCCTAATAAAATGAGTTAATGTTTTAGTATTATCGATAAAAGAGCACTTGGATATATTTAATAACCGAACTGAGAAACACTTAATTTTAGTTGTCTGTAGCAATATAACACAAATTCTCCTGTAAAACAAATTGCACTTTTGGAATATATTTTAATGTGTATTCAACAATGGAGAAAATGAGGTGATTGAAGTTCAATTTGTAGCATGTTATTAACCATTTCCGCTTGACTAGATGAGTAAAAGGATAATGGATGAGGGTTTTATTATTACCTTTCTACTAAAATGAAGTGGTATAAAAGATAAGGTGATGAGATTAATGAACATAAGGAAAAGGAGTAATCAATCAAGCTCCAAGAGGGAGGTGAGAATGACAGTACCTTATAAGATCTATAAGAGCATGCCATGTTAAAAAAAAAAGTAGACTTTATCATTCAGCTTTCACTTAACTGCTGAAAACTAACAGTTGTGGCTGGAACATGGAACTAAAACTAATAAGGTAATATTTAATCAAACATGCCTGAAGTTTTACATTTAGTTTTATGTGGTACCCGTGGTAGAGATCTAACCCAGCAGCTGAATTCCTTACATCTGAGAGCTAGAAAGTATGTCTTTTGAGTCCATGTACTATATCATACGTTAATCAATGAATTCTAAACATAAGCTCTTCTGTTGGACTGTAGTCTCCTTACTAAGGTTCCTTAGTTTTGTACTTATTCTTGATCCTTTTTGAAAAAGATTTCAGAAGGCCAAAGTAATTTTGTGGAGATTGTTGATTTTATAGTAGTATTAATTGAGACTGTACTTATCTGTTCATTCAACAAAATTTGTTGAGGGCCAGCTATGTACCTTATGTACCAGGAACTCTATTCTTTGTATTGAGGACATACCACTAAATGAAGTAAATGAAGATGGGCCATATACTTCTGTCATTGAGCTCATAGTCTAGTGGGGATAGACATACAAATAAATATGTATGTCATTTAGTGATGATTACCAAAGAGAAAAATAAAGCATTTATGCCTCTCTAATAGCGTGCAGTTTCAGAAAAGACCTAAAAGATGTGAGGGAACAAGCCATGAGGGCTATCTAAAGAAAGAACTTTCTGGTTAGAACATTAAGTGCAAAGGCATAGAGGCAAAGGTGTGGACAGAGCAGCAAGGAAATATGGTGTTTCCAGGAAATTAGCAAAGTGGGACTGAATTACAGAAAATCTAGAAAAAATAGAGTTATGAAATACAGGCTATGGGGCACCTGGGTGGCTCAATCAGTTAAGAATCTGCCTTTGGCTCAGGTCATGATCCCACGGTCCTGGGATAGAGCCCCGAGTTCGGCTCTCTGCTCAGCATATATAATGTCATATAAATAAATAAAATCTTTAAAATAAAAAGAAATGGGCCAATATCTTGATTATAAGAATAAATTACTCATTTAACAAATATTCATGGAGTGCCTAAGTCTACTCGTAGCTCTGATGATATCCTAATCAGGACAAAAATCCTTGCTGTTACGTGGCGTTCATTCCAAAGGGTAAAAGGGATACTAAGGTGAGAATGGCTTGGGGAAAGGGGCCCATGGAAATTCAAGTTCAATTAATTCATATTGCTGCTACTTTTCCTAATCTTATCTTACTCCATAATTCAAATTCTAACAGTGAAATCATGGATAAAATTTATTGAGTTTTTCTAATTCTTAGCTCACATTACTGTTATCAGGACTTAGTGAGATATAATGTTTGGAAAGCACCTACCACAGGGTCTTTGTCTTCTTTTATTGCTTATCTAAAATCTAAAAGAGCAGGAAAAGAATCTTGTTTAGAAATTGTCTCAGTAAAGGTTTGCCCAGATTGAGTTGCTGAGACAGGGGTTCAAGTGCAAGTCGTCTGTTTGGGAAATTCAGGTGACATCAGCAGGGAAATGGGCAAATGATGCAGGCAAAAGGGAGACAGTGATGGGCACCTAATAAACCAGCTACTGATGGAGTTTAATACTATGGAAATGTTTGGAAACTGTGTAAAATATGTCACAGAATTACCTGAGAGTGAGGGAGCTGTGATATTGAACTACCACCTTATGCTTATTCCAGTTAAGGATTCCAAGCTCAGCCAGTACTCCCACCAGGTGCAGCATCCTCAGGCACAGAGATATAGGTACTGGTATTTTGGAAGTCTGCAGGGTGGCGCTGAAAGTTCGAAGGGACACAAGCAGGGCTTTGGCAATGCCTAATATAATAATCAAATCTTTTTTCAAGCAAGTGGAATTCCTAAATAATTTACTGTTTGTTAAATTCATTTTTTTCCCCATGTCCTTCTTTTTCTCCATCTATTTCTCTCCTTGCTTTCTCTAAACTTTTCTGATTCCTTAACCCTTTTGTACCTTCAAAGAGAATGGGTGCCCTGAAGGGCTGAAACCTTTACATTTCATGACTGAGGATGGGCAATTCCGTTAAATTATCTTCTAAATTTAGATGAGCCATGAAGAGAATAAACGACATTATATAACATTCATTTCTCCTTATGCCAGAATTTTATATTCATGTATTTAGTATCAAAAGATTCAAATATCTATTCAAATACTGATTCTTGCCAAAATTGACAAAGGTAACTTGTTCTGCATTTTTTTTTAAAGATTTTATTTATTTATTTGACAGACAGAGATCACAAGTAGGCAGAGAGGCAGGCAGAGAGAGAGGGAGAAGCAGGCTCCCCGCTGAGCAGAGAGCCCAATGTGGGGCTTGATCCCAGGACCCTGGGATCATGACCTGAGCCGAAGGCAGAGGGTTTAACCCACTGAGCTACCCAGGTGCCCCTGTTCTGCATTTTTTGATGTAAGGATTGTGAAATGACCTGTCTGGCAATAGTTTTTTAAAATACTCTAGAAAGAAAAGTGTAGTTAGGAATAGAAAAACCAGTGTTGACAAAACTGGTAATTATTGAATCTAGGTGATGGATACATGGGAACTTTAGTATTTTTTTCTCTACTTTAGATGTATGTTTAAAATTTTTCATAATAAAAAGTAGGGAAAAGAATGTATTGATTTTAACAATTTACCTTGTCTTAAGCAGAATTCTTGCTTGATATATAAGCTTATAATTAATGTTTGCTTTACATGGGTGCTCAGTGACATCTCCTTTCTTGTCATCAATCTTACCAAAACAAAACAAAAACTTGGAATCAATGAACTTTAACTTTTAGATCAGTACAAAATAGATTAGAGAAGAAACATGCACTCACTATAAAGATAGAGTGCCTTCCAGATCAGCTAGTCTGAAGTCTACATCCTGCTTCTGTAGGCATACAACCTACTTATGCCAATAAACCAATCACCTGGGGCGACTGCTCAAATCTGGAAGCACAGAATAATTACAGAAGGAGTCGTTGGAACTACCTATCATATTGTAGGTGTAACATATGATATTTTGATATATGGCAATATATATTATGTCTATAGGAAAAACAGTTTCCATATTCTTTAAATCTTGGTGATACATATGGTCCCACTCTAGAGGTGGATGTATCAGGTTGCCATAAGTTAAGGCAATTAACACTTTAATTATTTTGCTTTGCTGCCGTATTTGATTCCACATGTGCTCCCTCCCCCAAGAAAAATCTCATTGTAATTTGGCCTCTCATATAAATAGATACAGAAGGAGTAATGTCTTACTCAAAGGACTGAAGATCCTAGTTATTTTGCAACTGTATATTTGTTTTAAAACATTGTTCTGTTTCTTATTTTCATTGTTGTTGTTTTTCTAACCCTTTTATTTTTAAGAAAGTAAAAAAATTTCTTAACCTAAGAAATCAAATGTTGCTTATAGTCTCTTTGTTACCTGGAATCAATCTGTCCCATGCCTTGACCCATTCCTCTAAAGTAACCCTATTGCCTTAAAAAAAATTAATGGACTTACACTACTACTATTTTAAAGTTTATCAACTTTAAACTTTATATATAGACTTCCTTTTTATGGAAAATGACCATGGTTTGCCACTTCATCATTTTCCTCACAAACGATCTCCTCAGTCATCCCTCTTCTCTAAATATAGGTATATCACATTCTTAATTAAATCAAAAGTCACTGTGTATAATATAATGACTATATCAACAATAATTTCTATTTTTTTAAGGGAATCCCTGAATCAGTCAGATTTAGGTTAGGAAATTAAAGTATTTTTTCTAATTCAGAAGAAAGGAGTTTAATACATAGAATTAGGAGCCTAACACAACCAGGAAACACTGCTGGTTTTTAAGAATGTGGAAATACAGGAATTGCAGGGAGTCACAACTCCTAACATGAATTGTTTTCGACACCTGAAAGCCGCTTCTTCTGCCTTTGAGTGCTCTGGATAATAATGGTTTCTTATTTTCTTCTGCCATCTAAAGCTTGTACAAATGCTTTCACTGGGTGCTCTAAACTATAATCTGCTGGCAAGGGATGTATGAAGTACAGTTTGTAAGTTTTCAGTTCCTAATATATAACAATAGACCTTAGTAGAGCAGGGATGATACTAAGAATAAATAAGCCATTTCCAGCACATTTTACTTGTCTTCCATTTTTCTGCTCCAAGCCTTCCAGATTGCTTTTTTGGCAGAACTCTTAGTTCTCTTTTTAGGAATTATGCTACAGTGGATTCTCTGTTTTCTAGATCCCATTTTTCTTTTTTCCTTGATTTACAACTCCTTTGTTTTGCTAATGCTTACTCTCTACTCATACTTCCTTAGAAGTGCAGAGGATATAATTTTTTTGAGTTTTTTAATATCAAACAATCTTTAGTTTTCATGTTTAATTTGATAGTTTGGTTGGGTATAGAATTGTAAGTTGAATATCACTTTCCTTCAGAATTTTGAAATCTACTTAACTGTTCTAGATTCTACTGCTGCTCTTGAAAAGTATTGCCCATTCTGATTATAATTCTTTTGAATGTGACTTCTTTTTCTTTTTGGATAGTCTTAGAATCTTTAACTCCAGTTTAATTTTTTGATTTTTTTGCCTTAATGTGGGTCTTATTTCATTCATTATTTTAGACAATGGGTAGATGCTTTACATTTGAGATTTGCGACCTTTGGTTTTGAAATTTTTTTCATTGATTATTTCCTTCCCTATTTTCTCTATTTTCTGAAATACTGTATATTCTGGATTCATCTTTTAATATTTATGTATTTTCTTTCCTGTCTTTCCTTTTTTAAATATATTTCCATGAGATTTTTCTCAACTTATCTTTTCACTGAAAGGTTTTTTTCTTAAAATTTTAATTATAAAGAGTTTTTTTTTTTTTTTTGTCTTCCTTTTTTGAAAGAACATATGACATCCTGTCTTTGTTATGGTTGTAGACTTTCTGTCACCTACTAGTTTCTCTAGTTTCATTCTGTTCTCTGAATTCTCTTTCTCTTTCTCAGGTCCCCCCACTCCCCATTTGTTTTGACCTTCGTTATGTTGAAGGGTTCCCACAAGTTATAGTTGGTGCTTGGCTGTTGTGTGCAGCCCTTCCAAACATAATAAGAAGCTCTGTAGAGACAGGTGTATTTCTTGGGCTTTTTCTAAAGTGTTAGCATCCTGTGAGTCATCTTGTGCATTGGCAGACCCTGTCAACTGTCAGCATCTGAATGCTTTTTCTTTGGGAATGTTCATTTTCTCTAAATAAGAATCCTTCTTTTACCTGAGAATTATGTGTGTTGATGATGGGAGATGTTGGGGTAGAAGTGTAAAGGATGCATAGTGATCTTGCTGCTAGTAATCTAACAGATAGGAAAGAGTGAGAAGTATATTGACTTTCTCTTTTCTCTTTTGTTGCAACCATTCACCTATCCTTATTTGCTACTGTGGCTGGGGTCCCTAATTTCTCAGCAAATGAATCTAGGTTAATGGAATCTTCAGCATCTGGGAGGGGGTTGGGATTCAGCTAGTCTTTAGAATTTTAACCTGTCTTCCTCCTTTTATAAAAACTCTTTTTTTGTATTCCTTAGTATGTTTAAGGGCTGAGGATCTTGGGAAGTCTGGAGAATGAATTTATACTACTTATTATAGTCCTTTTGGTGACTACTTGAGTTGTGACTTTATTCCTTTTGTTAAATTAACAGTCACTGGTATGTATATTTATGACTTCTGAAATATTACTGAAATTTCTTTGCTGCAGTTTTCCTTTATATATTCTTTTTGATCTTTGGGTTGGTACTTTTTAATTTTTTTTTTCTACATAACTTAATGGAGGTTAAGGTTGTTGAACAGATATGAAGGCATTTGGCTACAGTAACCAAAACCTCAGCTGAAAGTATTTTACATAAATATTGTATTTCTTACCTAAAGATAGTTACTGATATGGTTCAGCTGTTCAATCACGCTTTCATTTACTAGGCTTTTTCTGCTCCTCTAGCTCTTATGCATTGTCTTAGATTTCTATGCATGTCTCCTCATGACTGCAGGATGAGTCACAGGCAGAAAAAATAAAGGAATAAACATGAAAAACAATTACAAATAAATGAACTTAGCTATATATTAACTTTGTGTCAAAACTACACAGTTAAGAATTATTTCAAGTAATACTAAAAGTTTTGTGATTATTCATCCATGGTTGGGTACATAGTAAGAATAAAATTTAGAAAGAATTTCTTAAGCTTACTGTTTGACGTAATATTGATGTGCCTTTTTAAAACTATTCTGTATATTTTCCAGGGTAAGGCAAGTAAGTAATTATGTTAATTATTATTAGGAACTGACATTTTCAGTGTAAGAAAAAAAAGTTTCAAATATAAATCAATTAAACTGTAATCATAACTTTGATTTGGAAATATTAGCACTAACTCATGTTTTATTTTTTCTTGCTGAAGAATATATCAGTTCTCAAATTTTTTTTTTAAAGTGACTCTTAGGCTACTCAACGGGAAATGATTTTACCCCCTGTAAGAAATTTAGAAATGTTTAGTCGGAGTTTTTTTGTTTGTTTGTTTGTTTGTTTGTTTTTTGAGAGAGAGTGAGCAAACATGAGTAGGGGGAGAGGCAGATAAAGAGGGAGAGAGAGAATCTCAAGCAGACTCTGCACTGAGCTTGATCCGAGGATCCTGAGATCGTGACCGAAGCTGAAGTCAGCACGTATTTGATAGAGTCATTTTTAATTGTCAGAACTGGAGGAGTGCTACCAGCTAGGGTTAATGCTAAACATACTAAAATGCACAAGAATAATCACAACAAAGAATTATCTATTCTAAAATATCAGTAATGATGATGTTGAAAACCCTACCCTAGGCCAAAAGAAATACCTATTAGCTCTGTTTATAAAATGGTTACCAAATAACTTAAAAGTATTTATGCAGTGGTCACTTGAAAAAATAATACACAAAAATTAAAAATATTTTTCTGTTATTCTTAAATAACTATAAAATTACTTACTAATGGGATGTGTGCACCTCTTTGATATTGCACAGCTTCTTCTAATCTTGGAATCCCATTGGGCAACTCCATTCTCATTTTCTGTTCCACATTGACTTTTTCTTAGTTGTCGACATACAATATTATATTGGTTTAAAAAGTACAACATAGTGATTAGACACTTACATATATAATGAAATGCTCACCATGGTAAGTATACTTATCATCTGTCACCATACAAAGTTATTATAATTACTGACTATATTTCCTATATATATATTCCTATAGTTTTCATCTCTATGACTTGGTAGTTTGTACCTCTTAATACCTTTCACTAATTTCACCTATTCCCTCACACCCCTCACCTCTGGCAAGCATCCATTCATTCTCTGTGCTTATGAGTCTATTTCTCTTTTCTCTTTGTTCATTTGTCTTTTTGTTTTTTGTTTTTGTTTTTTTCAGATTCTACATTTAAGTGAAAGTATATGGTATTTTTCTTTTATTTTACTTAACATAATATCCTCTAGCTCCACCCATGTTGTAGCAAATGACAAGTTTTCTTCCTTTTTACAGCTGAGTACTATTGCATTGTATATATGTGCCAAATATGTATCTCTTCATCTGTTAATGGAGACTTGTGTTACTTCCGTATCTTGGCTATTACAAATAGCTTCAGTAAACATAGGGGTGCATATATCTTTTGGAATTAGTGTTTCTGTTTTCTTTGGGTAAATACACAGTAATGGAATCACTAGATCATACGGTATTTCTGTTTTTAATTTTGGAGGAACCTCCATATCGTTTTCTATAGCAGGTGTACCAATGTACATTCCTAGCAACAGTGCACTGGGTTCCCTTTTCTTTGCATCCTCACCAACACTTGTTATTTTTTGTCTTTTTGATTCTAGTCATTCTGACAGGTGTGAGGTATTATCTCACTGTGGTTTCAATTTGTATTTCCCTGATGAGAATGGTGTTGCGCATCTTTTTATTTCTTTTGGCCATCTGTGTGTCTTCTTTGGAAAAATGTCTATTCAGGTCCTTTGCCCATTTTTTAATCAGATATTTTTGTGTGTGTTGAATTGTAGGAGTTCTTAATATATTTTGGATGTTAACCTGTTATTGGATATATCATTTGC
Organism: Martes martes; assembly: GCF_963455335.1. NCBI lineage: Eukaryota > Metazoa > Chordata > Mammalia > Carnivora > Mustelidae > Martes > Martes martes. Next base: position 67,218,955 of record NC_137889.1, on the reverse strand, counting down.
AAATATCTTCTCCCATTCAGTAGGTTGCCTTTTCATTTTGTTGATGGATTTCTTTGCAGTGCAAAAGCTTTTTATTTTGCTGTAGTCTTAGTAGTTTACTTTGCTTTTATTTCCCTTGCCTGAGGAGACAGATTCACAAAAAATACTGCTAAAGCTGATGTCCAAGAGATTTTTTTTTTTTTTTGATGTCCAAGAGATTATTGCCTGTGTTTTTGTTTAGGACTTTTATGGTTTCAGGTCTTACATTTAGGTCTTTAATCCATTTTGAGTTTTTTTGTGTGTATGTATGGTGTTAGAAAGTGGTCCAGTTTCATTCTTTAAAAAGAAATCTTTTTTAATTGATGTATAGTAGATACACAGTGTTACATTAGTTTTAGGTGTACAACATAGTGATTGAACATCAGTTCATTCTTTTGCATTATCACTATTTATTGACGGGACTGACATTTCCCCAGTGTATATTTGTGCCTCCTTTGTCTTAAGTTAATTGACTATATAGCTATGGGCTTATTTCTGGGTGCTCTGTTCTGTTTCATTCATCCATGTGTCTATTTTTGTGCCAGTATCATGCTCTTTTTTTTTTTTAAGATTTATTTATTTTAGAAAAAGAGCATATGTTTATGAGTAAGGGGTGGGTCAGATGGAGAAAATCTCCACATAGACTCCCTGCTGAGTATGGAACCAAATGTGGGGCTTGATCCCACAACTCACGAAATCATGACCTGAGCTGAAACCAGGAGTTGGAAGCTCAACTAACTGAGCCACCCAGCTACCCCCCGGTACCATGCTCTTTTTGATTACTATAGGTTTGTAGTGTAATTTGAAATCTGGGATTGTGATACCTCTAGCTTTGTTGTTTCTCTCAAGATTGCTTTGGCTATTTAGGGTGCTTTGTGGTTCTATATAAATTTTAGGATAATTTGTTTTAGTTCTGTGAAAGATACTGTTGATATTTTGATAACTTTGCTTCAGTGACCTGGGTACATCAGTACACATTTCCTAATTCTTTCTACCAAAATTGACCTAAAAGTAGTGGGTGCTCCTGTGTCCTAGGGTATGGTCTCTAAGTACCATTTTCTACTAAAAGGAAAATCCTCTATATTGAAAATGCAAAACTTCCTGTAACTCATTGTGCAGATTTCCTGAGATACTTACATCTCACTTTGGAGAAATGGATGAGTCTAGGAATAGGGGATAGGGGAACAGATTAATGACACCATGAAGAAACAATTAGCTGGATACTGAATATGGGAAATTTTGTAAGATAAATAACCAAGTTTCCCTTAAAAATATGGTATGGGGGGGTGGATTGTCATTGATTAAAAGATTGAAAGTATATCAACCAGATATCATATGTGGGCTTTGATTACTGCTTGGGACCAGTTAAATGGAGAAATAAAAAGATATTTTTGAGGCAATCAGGATTTTTACACATGGGTAATTTTAAGGAATTGATACTTTTGTTACATGTGATACGGTATCGTGTTTGTGTTGATTAAAAAGAAATGTCTTCATCTGTTAGAGATACATATTGAAGAATTTATAGATTCATGATATGATGATTTACTTTAAAATAATCCTGAAAGAGGGGCGCCTGGGTGGCTCAGTGGATTAAGCCTCTGACTTCTGCTTGGGTCATGGTCTCAGGGTTCTGGGATTGAGCCCCCGCATCGGGCTCCTTGCTCAGCGGGGAGCCTGCTTCCTCCCTCTCTCTCTGCCTGCCTCTCTGCCTACTTGTGAACTCTCTCTCTCTCTGTCAAATAAATAAATAAAATCTTTAAAAAAAAATCCTGAAAGAAAAATACTTCTGAAAGAAAAAAGTCGGAAGGGAGAAAGAAGAAACAAAATTGGAAGATTCTTGAAATTGTATGATAGGTATATAAACATTTTATTATATCAGCTAGCCTATTTTTGTATGTGTCTGAACATTTTCATAATAAAAACTTTAAAAATAAGGAAAAAAAGGGAAGGGAGAAAGGACATAACCGTACATCTATTATTTGCTTTATTGAGAAAATGATACATTTCCTACATTCCCTTTTGCAATTTCCTTGTATATCTCATTAACTAAGACTACGGGCAATCTCTGTCTTAAGAAGGGAGGGCATTTATAGAGTAAGGGAAACCTCTGTTATGGAAGACAGCAAGGAGGAAGGGGAGAGTGATCTAACCTTTAAAGTCTGCCGTCGGTTTAAGAGAGGAGATAAAAATTTATGGTGAGTCTGCCAGGATTAACCAGAAGAGAGCTGTTATAGTCCTTATTTTAAATTAGTAAACTGTCATTCTGAATTTAATCGGCCCTCTTTCCTCTTCTTCTTCTTCTTTTTTTTTTTTTTTCCTGCAGAATACGTTTCACAGAATGTATTCTATGTCTAATCCCCTCATGGGTATTTGTGCTTTCTATAGATTTTTTAAAGTTTTTTTAAAATTTTGATCTCTGTTTCCTTGGGTAATAGGAATCTCTTCCTGAAAGAAGAACCTTGTTTTGTTTCTGATTCTCAACCTGTAAGATTATGGAGTAAGCCCTTGGACTTCATTGAATTTATCTAGGTTATTCCACCATATGAGGAGCTAGGTTGCCAACCGGCCTCCCTCTTTTTCTTTTTTTTTTTTTTTTTAAATATTTATTTATTTATTTGAGAGAGAGAGATGGCAAGTAGGCAGAGAGGCAGGCAGAGAGAGAGGGGGAAGCAGGCTCCCCGCTGAGCTGAGAGCCCAATGTGGGGCTCCATCCCAGGACCCTGAGATCATGACCTGGGCCGAAGGCAGAGGCTTAACCCACTGAGCCACCCAGGCGCCCCGGCCTCCCTCTTTAAGTAATGTTTACTTCTTTCTTCTTATGGCAAGATAAATGGTAAGAGAAAAAAGATCAGAACTTTGAGAGGAACAGAATGAATCTGATTTGGTCATAAAAAGAGATGTATTTCTTATTTTGGCTTTTCTGCAAATATTAAAAAAAATACCTAAAATACTTTAGATATTTTTATTCAGTTTGGAAAAGCAGAGAGTTAAAAGATACCTAGTGTAAAAGAGAAGTCAGATGTGGATATATATTGAAAACTAGGTGGTTTGTAAAACTTATGAAATCTATTTATCATTATATTACTACATCTTGGTTTTTCAAGCCTTTGCCGTGATATTTTGATGACATTGTAACTCTCTAAAGGAAAAATCTACACTAAAACAGAAACCTTTGCTAAAGTGAACCTGTATTTTCTTCTATTTCTTGTAGAGATCTGTGGTTAGTTTGAATGATGACCTAATCTGTGTCAGAGGCAGGTAGGCCATTTATCTAGGACACAGCCCATTTTCACACACACGGTCACTGAGGCTGAATTATTTGCTATCTCAGTGGGTATTATAGATTGAACTTGAGTTTTTGATAAATGGTCATCAAAGTAATGAATCTTTGGGACTATGAAAAAAAGAACGTAACTGCAAAACTATGAAACTAAAATGTGTTCTCTTAGATGGGGGAAAGAAAAAGCCAGAGTAGCCAGAATAAGTCATTTCCTGGCCAGGAACGTTGTAAAATAATATTTCATTCAGTTTTCCGATTATGTAGAATATGAACAGTCCTTTCTAATGGTCATTTAATGGCTTATCTGTTAAATAAAAACATTAATAGAAAAAAGTTGTTTGTTTTCAGTAATATAGATTTTAAATCTATTTTAAAATATATTTAGTTTAGTAGAGTTGACCCTATGTAGTTGGACAGTGTATTAAGGAGATCCTGGACTTTGTGAACAACTATCAGAATATGCATAGACTACTCTTAGAAAATTTGAATTATTATTAAATTCTATAAAAACGATTGCTTCTGTCAAGTTTTGGGGTTGAGATGGTAGAAATAAAGAGGACTTCTGGCCTTGGATGATTAGAATCCATGGTTTTTTATATGATGTGGTCATTTTTCGGGGGGCAAAATAGCGCTTTCTGTCCTAGCCCAGAAGTCAAACAAATATTTATAATATTGTTTTTATTAGATTGATTGCTAGTTTATAGATTCTGTTTTGAAATATACCACATTTGTAGATCGAAGGAATTCTCTGCCTTTAGCTGAAGTACAGACTTAAACATCATTTTTTACTCCAAATTCTACCTACATTTCTTCTTCAGTGAAGTGTACATCTAAAACTATACCTACAAACCTTAATTAATGCAATATTAAGTTTAAGAAACAAAGTCCATATTATTGATAAATGTACAAAAGACCTAAATTGTGCACTTGTGTGGTTTATTTTCCATTGATTAGAGCATAGTGAAATCAGTGTTAATGCATGTGTATCTTGGCTTATCCCCTTAAAAAGTCCGGGATTTGTATGTACACTCCTGCCACAAAGGAGGAAAACATGAGTCTAGGAGAAAAATCACTCAGTAGCAAGTGTACAGGAAATGATGGTAATAATGAAATTTTAAAATCTAGTATATATGTGTGGCATAGATATTCCCCATTCTAGAAGATGGAACTCAATTCACTCTACCCACTTCCCTCTGAGGATGGACTAAACTTAGTGATACTTCCAAAGAATAGAGTAAGAGAGGGGGATAATAATAACTTTACAAAGGAAAAGTCTGGCGAACGCTACTTTAACCAGTGATGCAGGTTACTATTACCAGTGTTGTCATGTGGATATCCTATAATTCTCTCATATGATGTGACAAAAAGGGCACTTTATGGTATCCTGAACAAAAACCAATAACTCCATTGTAATTATAAGGAAAACAACAGACAAACCCAGACTGGAAATAGTTTACGGAATTACTGGCCAGTACTTTTCAAGATTTTTAAGTTTATGAAAAACAGAGGAAGACTAAAAAACTGTTACAGACCAGAGGAAACTGAGGGGACATGAAGTCTAAATGCAATGTGGGGTTTTTTTTTTTTTTTTGGTTGATTTGTTTTTTTTTAAGATCTTGGAATAGAAAGAGGACTGTAACAGGAAAAACTGCAAAATCCAAATAAAATTCAGAATTTAAGTAATGGTTAAAATAAACTAATGAGGAAAATAAAAAAAACATGGAAAGGTATTATAAATACATTCAAAGTCTTAATAGAAAACACGACACAGACAGAAAACGTAGGTGAAATCTCACTGTAAAAATGGAAACTATGAAAAGAGGCAAAGTTTTAGAAATGAAAAATACAGTATTTGAACTGAAAACTTTACTAAGTTTAGCAGTGTATTAGGCAATGCAAAAGAAAAGACCAGTAAAACACAAGAAAGGGCAATAGAAACTATTTGAATGGTAGCATAGAAAGAAAGAAAAAAACCTCATACAAAACAAACAGAACATCAGTCAGATATAAGACAATGCCAGATGCACTAACATACATGTAATGAAAATACCAGAGGAAAATGGGTAGGTTAAGTATTTTTTTTAAACTTTTTTTTAAATTTAAATTTTTTTTTTTTTTTAGAGAAAGGGCCAATGGGCAGAGGGAGAGGGACAGAGAGAATCTTAAGCAGGCTACATGCCTGGTGGGGGGCCCAATTTCATGACCCTGAAATCGTGATCTGAGCCAAAATTAAGAGTCTAATGCTTAACCAGCTGAGCTACCCACACACCCCTTAACAAAAAACAACTTTTAAAAGACATTTTTCCTCATTTCTTAATTCATTTTTAGAACATACTGACTCTTTACAGTAAGTATAATAATAATTCATTGTGGAATTTATAGCTCCACAACTATAATGGAATGGCAATAGCTCACAGAAAAGGGGGAGATAGTACAAACGATGGGAAAGGGGAAAAGGCCTGTACTGTTTTGGGATTACATTATATATTAAGGAGATATATCAGTATTTGAGATTAAACTATTAGGAGAAATATAATTATTCACTAAATATAAAATGAAGCGATATGTAAATATATATCGCTTCATTTTATATACATTTATATGTATATAAATAAATACATATAAATTTATATATACATATAAATAAATATATTTAAATTTCATTTATATACATTTATATGTATATAAATAAATATATAATATATAAATAAAATAAGCCAATACAGGAGATAAAATGGAATACTCATAACACTCAGTCAAAAATCCTATACATTTTATACTTTTACATTTTATACGAAGAAAATCAGTGAAAAAGAAAACAAAAAACAATAAGGAAAGAATTTTTAAACCAAAAGCTAATTCTTTGTAAAATTCAGTAAGATTGGTAAACATTCAACCAGATTGATAAAGAAAAAGAGAAAAGATATGAATTACCAAATTGGGAATCATAGTAAGGGAGATTATTACAGATCTTACAGCAATTAAAAGGATAAAGTTGGCAATTTAGATAAAACCACTGAATTTCTAGAAAGTCTGAAACTTCCAATGCTCATTTTGTTAGAAAGAAATAACCCCAGTAGCTTTCTCTATATTAAAAAAAAAAAAAAAAAGAATATATATTAAAAGCTATCCTCCAAAGAAAACCCCAGGTCAAGATGACTTTCCTGGTGAATTCTACCAAACATATAAGGAAGACATAATGAATTTTACATAAACCCTATTGAAAAATAGAAAAGTAGAGAATATGTTAACTCATTTTATAAAGCTGTCATAGCTCTTATAACAAAATTATTAAAACCTCAGACCAATATGCTCCGTAAATATAGGTGAAAAAAAATCTTGAACAAAATAATAACAAATTCAGCAATACTTAAAAGGATAATATGTCATGACCAAATGGGGTTTTTCTCAGGAGTACAGGTTTCTTTTAACACTTGAATAACCCATGATTACAGTTCAAACTAATAAAGGAGAAAAATAATGTGATCTCAATAATTGTGGGGGAGAATTTTGGCAAATTCAAAACTGATAATGATTAAAAAAAACAACAACTCACAACCTTAGCAAAAGAGGAATAGAAACTTCTCGCTCCAAAAAAGGACATACCGTAGAAAAACTACCACTTATATTGTACTTCATGGTGAAAATCGAATCTTTCCCTTTAAAATTGGGACCAAGGCGAGAACATCCCTTTTCTCACTTTTACTCAACACTGGATTCCTAGTTATTGCAATAATGCAAAAAAAAAAAAAAAAAAAAAAAAGCTGTATGAATTGGAAGGAAAACATAAAACAATATTTGCAGTTTTATCTGGAGAAAATTTTATGAAATCTACAAAAATACTTTAAAAAATAATTGATTTTAGTAATGTCCCATGATACAAAATCAAAAAAAATGAGCCACTGTTTTTCTGTATAGGAAAAATTAATAATTTAAAAATGGAAATTTAAAAATACCATTGATGGGCACCTGAGTGGCTCATTCAGTTTAGCATCTGACTCTTGATTTTAGCTCATGTCATGATCTCTGGATTATGGGATTAAGATTCCCTCTCCTTCTGCTCCTTCCTCCCCTCCCTCTCTTAAAAAAAAAAAAATACCATTGGCAATATGAAAAAACATGAAATACTTAGGTAAAACTAATGAAGAATATGTAAGACCTGCTGAAAACTAAACTATAAAATATTGCTAAGATAAAGAAAACCTTAAGAAATGGAGAGATTACAGTGAGTTCATGTATTAAAAGACTCAGTATTGTGAAAATGTCAATTCTTGTCAAATTATATTTAAGCCAATTCCATTCAGAATCCCAGTAGGTATTTTTAAAGAAATTAACAAACTGACTTTAAAATATATTTGCAAAATATTTATCTTTTAAGACCCAGAAATCATTTATCATTGATGAACAACAATTAGAATTCAACAAAATTAAATCTACTCATGATAATATATGAACTAAATGAATAAGCAAGCATTAGCTGAAAGAAAATACTCTCAGTACATTTATCTCACAGAGAACTTGTTTCTACTGAATATTAGCAAATAATAAAAATATCTTAAATGGGTAAAAGATTTGATTAGGGACTTAAAGGAGTGCATATGAATTGTCAATGAGCACCTGAAAAAGTGCTACATCATTTGTCATGTTTGTCATGTTGAAAAATCAGTAAGACACACTGCACACTGCACACTGGAATGGCTAAAATTAATGACTGACAAAACCAAATATCCATAGCAAATGGAAATGTAAATAGTTGTAGCCACTTTGAAAATTGTTCTGGCAGTTTCTCTCAAGTTAAACATAACACCTAACCTAAGAAACAGTAATGTCAATCCTAGATATTTATCTAAGAGAAATGAAGGTAAAAGTACGCAAAAAGGCTGCCACACAAATGTTAATATCATTATTCTTACCAAACTAAATGAAGGTTAACAGAAGGGTAGATACACTGAATGTATTATATTGATACAATGGAATACTCCTCAGCAACAAAAAAGGAATGAATCATTGATACATAGATAACATAGATGAACCTCAAAAACATCATGGTGAATAAAAGAAGCCAGAAACAAAACAGTATAGTATGGTTCCATGTATGAGATGCTCTAGAATAGGCGAAACTAATCAATGGTGAAAGAAATCCTAACAGTGATTGGAATGCTGGGGCTATGTTGACTATGAAGGGGTGTAAGGAAACATTCTGAGATGATGAAAATGTTATAAGGATGAGAATAATATAGATGTATGAATTTATTAAAATTCATCAAGCTATATATACCTATTTGTGTATTTTGACCTTAACAAAATTTTAAGTAAAGAAATAGTAAAGGATTTTAACCTCAAAGTATTTTCTCTTACATTAGTTCTTGTATGTGGGAGTCTTTGAAAGTTGAACATTGTATTTTAAGGAAATAGTTTGTTTTCATTGAAAGGTTGCTATTATTTATATAATTTATGCATAAAGTAAAGTAAGCCCAAAAAAATGTAGTCTAGGAAAGGCCAACTTTTATATCACCATAAAAATGCATTAGTAGGGGTGCCTGGGTGGCTCAGTGGGTTAAAGCCTCTGCCTTCTGCTCAGGTCATGTTCCCAGGGTCCTGGGAACGGGCCCCGCATCAGGCTCTCTGATCAGCGGGGACCCTGCTTCCTCCTCTCTCTCTGCCTGCCTTTCTGCCTACTTGTGATCTGTCTGTCAAATAAATAAATAAAATCTTTAAAAAAAAATGCATTAGCAGCCAACAGACACATGGAACGATGCTCAACATCACCAGTCATCAGGGAAATGTTAATCAAAACTACAATGAGATTATCTCCTTAGACCAGTCAGAATGACTAAAACCAAAAAGATGAGAAATAATAAGCATTGGCAAAGAGGTGGAGCAAAGGAACCCTCATGCACTGTTGATGAGAATGCAAACTGGTGCAGCCACTGTGGAAAACAGCATGGAGGTTCCTCAAAAAATTAAAAATAGAACTTCCAGATGATCCAGTAGTTCTAATGGGTAGTTACCCACCCCCACATAAAAAAACAAAAACAAAAATGGAAACAATAATTCAAAAAGGTGTGTGCTATGTTTATTGCAACATTATCTACAATAGTCAAGATATGAAAGCAACCCAAGTGTCCATCAATAGATGAATACATAAAGACATCCTCTTTATCTGGTATATGTATACAGTGAAATATTAGCCATGAAAATGAATGAGATCTTGCTGTTTGCAACAACATGGACGGACCAAGAGGGTATAATGCTAAGTGAAATAAGTCAGAAAAAGATGAATACCATGATTTCACCCATATGTGGAATTTAAGAAACAATACAGAATAAACTGACTTTTATTTAAAGAATTATTTATTTTACAAACTGAGGTTTGCTGGGAAATGGGGGTTAGGGATAGGGTGGCTGGGTTATGAACATTGGGGCGGGTATGTGCTGTGGTGAGTGCTGTGAAATGTGTAAGCCTGATGGTTCACAGACCTGTACCCCTGGGGCAGATAATACTTTGTATGTTAATAAAAATAATTTTAAAAAGAGAATTATTTATTTTAGAGAATACAGTGGGTAGGGGTAGGGGGAGAGGGAAAGAGAGTCTTTAGCAGACTCTGCACTGATCTCAGAGCCCAAGACAGGGCTCCACATAGGGCACGATCTCATGACCATGAGATGATGACCTGAGCCAAAACCATGAATCTGACACTTAACTGACTGGGCCACCCAGCTTCCCCCTACAAGCAGATTTTTTAATAACAAAGGAGGAACTGAAGGTTGTCAGAGGGAATATTGGGGGGGTGAACTAGGTAATGGGGATTAAGAGTACACCTATGGTGATGAGCACTGAGTCATGTATAGAATTGTTGCATCATTTTATTATACATCTGAAACTAATATAACACTGTACGTTAATTATACTTCAATTAAAAAATAAAAATAGCAAACTAGGTGGAAGAAAAAATGCATTAACAAATGTGAATAAGTGGGACTATTAATGCTTGTGGCAGAGGGCACAGAGATAGGTATGTAAGGCCATAGCCCATTTCACCCATCACCTACCCACCTCCCCTCTGGTAACCATCAATTTATTTTCTATAGTTAAGAGCCTGTTTCTTGGTTTGTATTCTCTTTTTCCTCCCTTTGCTTGTGTTTTTTTTTTTTAATCTGCATATGAGTGGAATCATGGTATTTGTCTTTTTCTGACTGGCATTCATTTAGCATTATACTCTCTAGCTCCATCTTGTTGCCACAATTGACAAGATTTAATTATTTTTATGGCTGAATAATATCCTATTGGGCATATATATCATATCTTATTTACCCATTCATCAGTCATTGGACACTTGGGCTGCTTCCATTATTTGACTATTGTGAATAATGCTGCTATAAACGTGGGGCGCATGTATCCCTTTTAATTAGTGTTTTTGTATTCTTTGGGTAAGTACTAGTGTGATTTTTGAATTTTTGAGGAACCTCCATATTGCTTTCCACAGTGGCTGTACCAGTTTGCATTCCTACCAACAGTGCCTGAAGGTTTCTTTTTCTCCACATGCCCGCCAATACCTGTTGTTTCTTGTGTTTTTTATTTTAGCCATTCTGAGAGACAAGAAGTGATAGCTCATTATAGTTTTGATTTGCATTTCCCTGATGGTCAGTGATGTTGAGCTTCTTTTCATGTATCTATTGGCCACCTGTATGCCTTCGTTGGAGAAATGTCTGTTCATGTCTTCTGCCCATTTTTTAATTGGATTATTTGTTTTGGGAGTGTTGAGGTTTATATGTTTTTTGTATATTTTGGATACTAACCATTCATTGGATATATCATTTGCCAGTATCTTCTGCTGTTCGATTGGTTGCCTTTTTTGTTGATTGATTGTTTCCTTTGCTGTGCAAAAGCTGTTTATTTTAATTTAATCCCGATAGTTTATTTTTGCTTTTGTTTCCCTTGCATTGGGGGACTTATCTAGGAAAAAGTTGCTACAACCAGTGTTAGAAACATTACTGCCTGTGTTCTCCTCATTTTTAAGGTTTCAGGTCTCATGTTTTAAGTCTTTAATTCATTTTAAATTAATTTTGTGTATGGTATAAGAAAGTGGTCTAGTTTCTTCTCTCACATATTGCTGTCTGGTTTTCCCAACACAGTTTGTTGAAGAGACTGTCTTTTTCTAATTGGATATTCTTTCCTACTTTGTCAAAAATGAATTGACCATATAATTGTGGGTTTATTCCTAGGTTTTCGGTTCTGTATCATTGGTCTATGTGTCTGTTTTGTTGTTGTTGTTGTTTTGGTTTTTTTGTGCTGGTACCATACTGTTTTGATTACTGTAGCTTCATAATATAACTTGAAGTCTGAAATTGTGATGCCTCCAACTCTGTTTTTCTTTTTCAAGGTTGCTTTGGCTATTGAGGCTGTTTTGTAGTTTCATAAAAATTTTAGAATCATTTCTTCTAGCTCTGTGAAAAATGCTGTTGGTATTTTAATAGGGATTGCATTAAATGGGTAAATTGCTTTGGATAATATAGACATTTGATAATATTTGTCCTTCCAATCCATAAGCATGTAATGTTTTTCTATTTCCTAGTGTCCTCTTTAATTTCTTTCATCAGTGTTTCAGAGTATAGGTCTTTTACTTCTTTGATTAAGCTTATTCCTAGATATCTTATTAATTTTGGTGCAATAGTAAATGGGATTATTTTCTTAATTTGTCTTTCTGCTGCTTTATTATTGGTTTTAGATTTCCAAAGGGTTTTAGATTTCATGTTTTCACCAACTACTTTTCTCTGCATTCCTCTCAACAAAATATGTTACAGCTCTTTTAAATTTCTGCTAATCTCTTGGGTATAAAATATCTCATTCTTCTTTTATTGAGTTTTTCATTAGTATTAATAAATTTGAATATTTCAAAAATGTTGGACATTGGAATCCATGCTATGAAATTCCATTTAAAATTATTTTTACATTTTCTGTTTATTTTCTTTATTGTTTTCTTGGAAGTTATAAATGTTCACTGTATATTATAGAAACCCTTTTTCTATCATAAAATAGTTTTTCCGAATCTCTTTTGCTACTTGAATTTATTAATCATATCTTTTATCGTTAATTAGCTTTATATTGTAAAAAGGTATAGGTGTAAATATTTCATTTTTTATTGAAGTATAGTTGATGTGTAATGTTATGTTATTTTTCAGGTGTACAACATAGTGATTCACCAATTCTTTATATTACATTGCTCACCATGATACATGTAGTTACCATCTGTCACCATATAAGGTTGTTATAATATTATTGACTATATTCCCTGTGGTACTTTTCACTCTCGTGACATGTTTATTTTATAACTGGACGTTTGTACGTCTTAATCCTCTTCACTTACTCTATTCACCCCATACTCACTTCCCCTAAATATGTCTTCTAAATCCTGATATTCACAAAACCACAGTGAGCTACCACCTCACACCAATCAGAATGGGTTAAATCAATAACTCAGGAAACAACAGATGTTGATGAGGATGTGGAGAAAGGGGAACCCTCCTACACTGTTGGTGGGAATGCAAGCTGATACAGCCACTCTGGGAAGCAGTATGGAGGTTCCTCAAAAGGTTAAAAATAGAGCTACCCTGTGACTCAGCAATTGTACTACTAGGTATTTATCCAAAGGATACAAACAGTGATTCAAAGGGCACATGCAACCCAGTGCTTATAGCAGCAATGTTCACAATAACCAAAATAAGAAAGAGTCCAGATGTCCACTGACAGATGAATGGAGAAAGAAGATGTGGTATGTGTACACACACACACACACACACACACACACACACACACGGGAATATTACTCAGCCATCAAAAAGGATAAAATCTTGCCATTTGCAACAACATGGATGGAACTTAGAGGGTATTATGCTAAGAGAAATAAGTCAGTCAGAGAAAGGCAAACATTAGATGATTTCACTCATATGTGGAACTTAAGAAACAAAAGAGATGAGCATCGGGGAAATGAAGGAAAAATAAAGATGAAATCAGAGAAGGAGACAAACCGTAAGAGACTCTTAACTGTAGGAAACAAATTGAGGGTACCTGAAGGGGAGGTGGGAGAGATGGATAATTGGGTGATGGCATTAAGGAGGGTACTTGATGTAATGAGCACGGAATGTTATATGCAACTGATAAATCACTAAATTCTACCTATGAAACTAATAATATATGTTAAGCAAATTAATTTTAAATTAAAAAATTAATAAGTTCTGATTTCCAGTTATCTTGACCTCTAGATAATACATGCAGTCATAGGAAGAACAACTGAGAGCTCAGTGTATGCGACTCAGTATCCAATCTAAGTGATTTACTCACCAGTTCATCACACCACATTAAACTGTGTTGTCAGCTTTGTCTGTCACAACTTACACTTAAAAAAAAAAAAAAAAAGAAATAGGAAATACCAGACTTAGTCTGATGTTCTTAAAATATATTTATTTGTCTTTATTGCATCTGCATAGTGTTTAAGATAGTATACTTCCTTTTACTAGTCTGTTCTCATTCTTTTATTTGCTGTTTTCTGATTGTAGTATACTGTTATATAAACTTTAAATCATAAGTCTTCAGAAAAATCTCCATTGCTATTCTGATGGCAAAACATTAAACTTATATATTGGTTTTTGGTAAATTTACATTTTACTGTTAAAGCTTCCTATCAAAAGCATTCTTTTTGGTTTAATTGTACTTCTTGCTCCTTTAATACTTTATATATTTTGTCTTACTACTCCTCTCTGCCTTTCTTGTTAAAATTATTCATAAGTGTTTAAAGCTTTTCTTGCTATTATGAATGCACTATTTTTTATACTTTCTATACCTAAGTGCCAGTTACAAAAACAGAGAACAGATATTAATATTTCCATATTTATTTAATATTTGTCTAATTAGAGTGCTTTTGATATATTAACAGTTTTTATCTCTTCCTTTCAGTGTTTATACCAGCTTTTAGATTTTATTGCATTTTAGTTTTTACAAATTTTGCAATTTGATGATAATTGTTACTGTAATAATTGCTAACAAATATTTATGGGCAAGACACTGTTTTATTAACTATACATTAATTATTTTTCAAAACAAGTATATGAAATTGATACTGTTGTTGAGTCTAGAGTTTACATGTTTGTCCCCAGCTCACATAGCTAATATTTGTTGTTGGGTTCTGATAAAATCCTTTATGATATGTAATTTTTTTTCCATTTCTATTTTGCTAGAATTATTTTTTAATGAATGTTTTGTGATTTGACCAAATGCCTTTTCAGCATCTATTAAATTATTATATAATGTTTCCCTTTTAATTTGTTGATTTTGTCAGTATAATATTGTAGATTTTCTGAATTGAACCACTCTTGGAATCCAGGAAAGTACCATCCTTGGTAATATTATTTTTATAATATGTTGCTGGATTTTATTTACTTCTGGATTATTTATAAGTTTTATATCTTTATTTAGTAATGAAGTTGCTCTTCCTTTTTCCTTTTTTATAGTCTCTCTTTTGCTATATTTTCAGGATTAAGATTATTCTGACTTGATGAATTATGGAGACTCCTGTTTTTTCCCTGTGGTCTAGAATAATTTTTCCAAGTTGTAATTTAAGATTAGGTAAAGGTCAGCTGTGTACTTGTTCTATGAGTGGTAACTTCCATACATACTATCAAGGATATCACCCCAGAGATCACAGAACAGAATAACTCACAGATTAAATTAAGATTCTTGAATCATGTGGTTTATTAAATCAACTTAAAACACAAAATGAGAAGAAAGGGAACTTGAGATGGAGTAAATTAATGAATTTAGGATAGAATGCAAGTGGGCAGAGTACTTTAATCCTAGTCATGCAACATTTACATGTTCTGTCTCTTTCTCTGCCTCATCACCCTTCCCTGTTGATAGTACTGTGAGTACCAATACTGAGCAAGGGAATCAGGATGGAAAGGCCAGTGAAACACAGTTGCTTTATTGGAGATGCAACAGCAAGTATACCTGGCCACAGTTAGAGCTAACCAATTATCCTGCTGAATAGTTTTGTTTTTGTCTGAATTTCTTGTGCTGATAAAACCCATAGGGACCAGAATCAGACCATATTGGGTATGACAATTTGGCATATTGAAATTGATTGGGTGGCACATTTAAGCCTAACTTAGTTGTCATCCAGAATGTCAAGAACTGTGAGAGGTCTGAAATTTTACCATACTTGAAAGCTAACAATTTTTTTCTATGAAAATTTCATGGATGCTAGTAGAAGACATGAGATGCCTGGGTCAGAGGCAAAGAATTTTCTTCTAACACAACAAACAGATTATGTGTCTAAATAAGTGAATTGCCCTAAATATTTGTCCCTCAGTTTCATGAGGTGATGTGGGTGGGTGGCTTTGGACTGAAATATGCTTTCCCTCTTCATCCCCCAGTCATATGTTGAAATCCCAATCCCAGTTGTGACTGTGGGCCTTTAGGAGATAGTTCATAAAATTAGTACCCTAATCCAATAGAAGTTTGGCTTTATACGAAGAGGAGGAGAATGATTGCTGCCCTCCTCTCCTTTCTCTCTCTGTATCCACGTGAGGATAATGTGAATGGCAACCATCTGCAAACCAGGTAGAGAACTCTCACCAGGAACCAACTACACTTGCACCTTGACCTAGGACTCCTTAGCCTTCAGAACTGTGAGAAATGTGTTACTGTGGTTTAAGCCACCCAGTCTTTGATACTTTATTGTGGCAGTCTGAGCTGGCTAACACAAAAAACCTGGGTAGATACCGTGCACCCAGTGAGTTTACATCCCAGTTGAGCATCCTCAATGTTTAGAAACCCAAAATGTTTATGATGGTCAGTAAAGTTTGTCCCTTGCCCCCAGAGGGTTTATCATTATCTTTATTATACTGAACAGTAAACAAACTTTCCTTGCACTCCAAATGAGACACTGTCTCTTCCAAGGTTGTTTGTTGTCCATACAATCTTGAAAAGAGTGTCTGGAACAAAAGGTTAATTATTGCCTCACTCTCAAGACCTACAGAAAAATCAGCAAACCAAAGCAAAGTTGGCATGGTTACATCTTAAGAGTTGGTCTTTCCATCTTTATCTGAAAGAACCCCCTTTTTAATTCTGTCATACTTAAGTATATTCTATCTTTAACAAGCCTTAACAGATTTCTAACTTTAAAATTACTGTCCATATTTAGCACCTTTTGAATTCTCTCAGAAGCTGCTATTTTACTCATTATTTCTCCTTAACATAGCTTTTGAGTTTTACCTCTATGACATGTTACCATCTTACTATCAGTGGTTATTATTTCTTTTGGTTCTCAACTATCCCATTTGTTTTCTTGTCTTCTAGAGCAGAATTTAATATTCTTAGATGATGTAGCAAATTCATATAACATATATATTCAGAATATTTTTGTTTGAGATGTTAGGCGACATTTCTTTTAGGTGCTAGTAATTTATCACAGGGCAATGATACTTAATAGGCTCCCCCCCCCCCCAATTCCTAGGGAAGCCTCCACTTTTTTGATCTTAAAGTAAGTTCCCTTTATAGCAAACCAAATAATACATTCCCAGTTTTTTAGTACTTATGAGAGGTCATTTTAACCTCTCTCTCTGGGAACAAAAAATTTTGCTAACCTTGATCATGGCTCCACTAAATAACCTTACCAGGAGTTGAGACGCAAAGCTCGCTCCTTTAGTATGTCTAGAGCTCTCTCTCTTACTCAGTTTTGAATGATTGTAGAAGCAAGGAGTGAGAGATGAGGAATTAGTTTTCATTTGAAATGGTTGATCTCATTTATTCATTGAGTATAAATTTACTGAGTTCTGTAATGTACCAAGTATTCCAGGTATGTCTTTAGGTATGTAGACATATTACTGTGTAGTCAGGGAGACATTTACAAATAAATGGAATTGGTACTAGAGCTGTCATAGCACAAAATAGAGAATGGTTGAATCTGCTTGGAAAGTCAGAGGTGTTATGAAACATTGTCTTGGCCTTTTAGAATGAGAGGAGAAGTTCACCATGGAGGAAATATTATTTAGTGGCTTAGAGTACAATTTTAGAAGCCTGATAGACTTGGCTTACCCCCATACTAGTTACGTGTTTGGCTACATCATGTAATATCTGTTAAATATGTTTCCTCGTATATAAAATGATGAAAATGACATTTTATAGTATCATTTTGGTAACTAATTGAAATAAAGCACTTAACATAATCCTGGCATGTAATGGACTCCAGTTAAATTATATTTTGTAATAGCTGTTGCTATTACTGCCTGCTGTTACTCTAATACAGCCACCACCACCACCTCTTCTACCAAGCTCATTAAAAGAGATTGCCTTCCAGACTGGAAGACCAGCACATTGGAAGACATATTAAGCATAGCATGATTTAAGTGTGTATGTTACGTGATATGGTTTGAACATGAGACATGTCTATGAAAATATCTGTACATGATGAGGACTTATTCTAAAGGTGATTCCAGTACATATGACCTAGAGCAGGGTTGTAGGTGCCAGTAGGGAAATCAAAAGGAAATGAGTTCAGGGTTTAGGATGACTCAGGTTTCTTTGTGGTTTACATGGTATTTGTGACTCCGTTTACCAAAGTATTCTCCAGTGGACTAATGATAGCTCTTGAGGCAACAAAATAAGTGAATATATGTTGAATTTGAAAATTTGGAAGACATCATGGTAAGTGACTGGATATATGGGTCCAAAACTGACCTCTCCAAGTGGAGGTAATCTAATGTCTCTAACGTCTCATCACTAGAAACCCTTGAACGGTTTGGTATTAGAAACAGTGGTTATAGATGAAATCACTTGGTATAAAATGAGAAGGTGAGAATTCAGCAACCCCACTAAAATCCAAAGGAAGTGAAGTTGGAATGTAGGACCAAAGGAAACTGGTATAGACATTTTTGAGAAATGTAAGTGACAGGTGGGTGCATTCATGAAAAATTTGTGAAAGTGGAAGACTGGAAAAGCTTCTTCTGGTAGTTGGAGATGACATTTAATCCATTTATTTTCTAGAGTATCCACAATAAATCTCAAGACAAAGAAGTTACATAAATATTTAAGTAGAGATTGCCACTTGAATTGTCTTGTCTTGTAATGCTTTTGTCTGGTTTTCATAAATGGGTAATGCTGGCCTAATGGAATGAGTTGGCAATTATTCCCTTCTCTTTAATATTCTAGGAGAGTTTTGTAGAAGTGGTACTCTCTTTTTTCTTAAATATTTGGTAGAATTCACCAGTGGAACTGTCTGGACCTAGAATTTGCTTTATGGGAAAATTAGATAGAACTGTGAGTTCTATTTCTTTAATAGATATAGTGTTATTCATGTTATCTGTTATTTCTTGAGGGGGCTTTGGTAGTTTGTGTCTTTCAGGAGATTTGTCCATTGATAAAAAATTGTTCAATTTTGTGGTAATAAGTTGTATATAATATTCCCTTATTATTTTAATGTCTACATAATCTGTAGTGATGTTTCCTCTCTCCTGATATTGATCATTCATTGATATCATTCCTCTTATTGGTAATTCATAACTTTTCTCTTTTGCCTGATTAGTCGGGTCAGAGGTTTGTAAAATATATTATTCTTTTCAAAGAAGAAGTTTTTTGTTTCATTGGGTTTTTTCTTTTATTTTTCTGTTTGCTACTTCATTGATTTTTCACTTTGATTTTGTACATCTTTTGCTTACTTTGCACTTAATTTGCTATTTTTCTAGTTTTTTTAAATGGAAGCTGAATCACTTATGTGAGAACTGGTTTTTTTTTTTAACCATTAGTATATGTGTTTTGTGCTAAAGGTTTCCCTCTAAACACTGCTTTAGCTGCAGTTCACAATTATTTACATACTGTGTTTTCATTTGTATTCAGTTCAAAATGGTTTTTAATTTCTTTTTTGTTACTTCTTAGATCCATGAATTATTCAGAAGTACAGTCTCTCAAATCTTGGGAATTCTTCAGATAAATGTTATTGACTTCTAATTTAAATACATTGTTGTCAGAGAATATACTTTATATGGTATGAATCTGCTAAATTTATTGCAGCTTGGTCTTTTGACCCAAAATATGCTGTTTGTATAAATTTTATATTTTGTTGTGTTTGAATGGAATGTTTTATAAATGTCTTAGGTCATAGTCAATCTTTTTCATGTCTTTTGGTTTTCTACCTCCTTGTTTATCAGTTGTTGAGGAGGAATGTTGAAATCTGTTTATAATTGTGGGTTTATATTTTTCTCATTTTAGTTCTTAGTTTTTGCTTCATGTATTTTAAATCACTGTTATTCAGTTCCTGAACAATTGGAATGGTTATGGCCTCTCAGTGAAATGATCTGTTATCAGATCATTTCATATCATATCAGTGAAATGAGCTGATAGATCTGTTATCTATCCCTAGTAATATTTTTTGTTCTAAAATCTATTTTGTCTGATTTAATGTCCTTTTCTACAGAAGTCATCTGGGTCATTTCTGGGTCAGTTCTGTTTAATTTCTTTCTTCATTATGGGTCATATTTTCCTGATTTTTTGGTAGGTCTGGTAATTTTGAATTAAATACCAGCTGTGGTACATTTTACCCTGTTGTGTCCTAGTCTATAAATATTTTAATGCATTGTTTTGTGATATAGTTAAGTTACTTAGAAATAGTTTGATCCATAGGGATCCTGCTTTTTAAGTTTGTTAGGTAGGGGGCGCCTGGGTGGCTCAGTGGGTTAAGCATCCAACTCTTGATTTTGGCTCAGTTCTTGATCTCAGGTTCTGGAGATCAAGCTCTGTGCTCAGCATGGACTCTGCTTGAGATTCCCTCTCCCTCTCTTTCTGCCCCATTCCCCTGCTTGTGCGTATGCACATGTGCGCTCGCTCGCTCGCTCACTCTCTCTCAAATAAATAAATAAATAAATAAACATCTTAAAAACAAAACAAGTTTGTTAGGTAGGACGAGAGCAACATTTACTTTCAGGCTAAGTATTCCCCACTAGTGAGGCAAAACCCTTCTAAGTACTTTACCCAGTGCTCCATAAATTATGAGTTGTTGGGTTTTTGTTGTTGTTGTTGTTGTTGTTTTGTTTTTGTTTTGCTTTGGCATTTGAGCTCTGGTTATTGTTCCTTGTAATTTGGAGGGATAATTCTTTTACTGGCTTTAGGTTTTTTTGTTTGTTTTTTTAACACATGGGTTGATGAGTATTCAGCTAAAGACTATGGATCACAAAGAAGCTCAGTTACTTTCCATCACTCTCCATTCTTCTGCTGTGCCCTATGAACCTAGCAGCCTTGTTCTCACTGTTCTCCACGCTGTTGTCTGTACTTCAGGAGACCTCAGTGTTCCACCTGGGGTACTCCTGCTGCCCTGGAGCATGCAGATTTCTTGAGGCAGTGAGCCGGGGTAATAGTTTGTGTCACCACTTTGTTTCTTATCTCTCAGGGAGCGTTGTCTTTCATTCTTGATGTTTACAGTCTTGAAAATAATTTTTTCCATCCATCTGTTTTAAATATTATTTGTGTATAAGGGTAAATCCAGTCTCTTACTTTATCTTGGTTGGAAGTTAAAGTACTCTGACCCTTGAATTTGATTTTTTAAAAATGCTATGTTATATTTTTGCATCTCATTTTTCTATCCGTTTCTGGTTTACAATATTTGTGGTCATGTGTCCTAGAATCTTGTATATATAGTTTGCAAGGTTGGGCTGGCCCTGTATTCACCAGTCACTGTCTTTTTCTGTGTTCTGGCACTGTGGTAGGTGTTATGAATAGAACAGAAAGATGACTAAGATCAGTGGCCTAACCTCAAAGAACTGTCAAGTAAGAACTCCAGTCTGGGGAGGTTATGCAATGTTATGGAGTTACACAGTGGAATCAGGTTAACCAAATCTCATTTAAATTGTTTTTATAAAGTTCTGTGTAATACAATAGGTTCTTCAAGAAAATTGCTTTTTGGAAGACTACATCCGAAGTTAAATACAAGCATGATATTTAGTTTTATGCTCTATTGTGGAATAAATAGAAACCTGTACTACTTGTTTATAACTGACACCAGCTAAACAAACTGAGTGATTAGTTCAGGAAGAAAGCAAAAAATAAAAAATAAAAAATACAAATATATGTGGGGCACCTGGGTGGCTCAGTGGGTTGAAGCCTCTGCCTTCAGCTCAGGTCATGTTCCCAGGGTCCTAGAATCGAGCCCCGCATCGGGCTCTCTGCTCAGTAGGGAGCCTGCTTCCTTTCCTCTCTCTCTGCCCAACTCTCTGCCTGCCTCTCTGCCTACTTGTGATCTCTGTCTGTCAAATAAATAAGTGGAATCTTAAAAAAAAAAAAAGTATAATAATGTAGAAAAGTATCTTCCTCTGATTAGGAAAAAAAAGTGTCCTGGGAGTCTGAGGCTGTTGGCATGAAGTTCTTTGTCACTTTTTCTTTTCCATTTTGCATTTTATCTCTGTTCTTTGCTCTTTGAAGAACAAAAGCAAGTTTCTTGAAGATAAGCAAAGGTTTTCCCTTTAATTAATTTAAATAGCTTACTCACCAGAGAAACTTTTAATGACTAAATCACATTGTACCTGCTACAAAGAGTAAGTAGTCTAGCTACAGGCTGGCTGATGGTACTTCTAACTTGGAGGTTTAATTCACAAATCTAGGGAGAGCTTTTGATACCAATTTGAGATTGAGTTTGAGTTCATAAAGTAAGAATTGGCACCGAGAAGAAAAATAGTTTGTGTCTTTTGGTTGTCTTAAAAGTATTTATTATACAACATTCCAATATATTTAAAATTAGGTACTTTTTTATTAGTACTGATTGAAATTAAACTTTTTATTAAGGCACAGAAAGCTCCTGACTTTAGAGAGTCAATTTGTGGAATAATAGGAAAAAATACTTCATAGCTTGAGTTCAGTGACAATAGCATGTTATTCTCACAAGTTTTTGAGATGTTGCTAGGAATTTTTCCAATCAAAATGGAAAAATCATTAATTATAATTTATATTACCGTTTTCCCCATATCATTGATGTAAGGAAAAATTAAATATAAGCATGTTTGAATAAAAAACAATTTGCGTATTCTTAGCATAAAAAATGCAAAAGTGATTGTGGAAAGTTGGCCAGAGCGGTGTTAAGAATCATTTTAGAGAGAAAATAGCTGAATGAGGGAAATGCCTTTTTTGCCTTTTTCTGATTTTGAGAGTATAGATTAATGCATAAATTTATGCATACTTATGTTTAACTTACCGTATTAATAAGATGAAAAGGTATTGGTCATGGGGTGCCTGGGTGGCTCAGTCAGTTGATTGTTTGCTTTGGGCTCTGGTCATGATCTCTGAGTCCTGGGATCAAGCCCCACATTGGGCTATCTATTCAGTGGGGAATCTGCACTTGCTCACGTGCGCCCTCGCTTTCAAGTAAGTAATAAAATCTTAAAAAAAAAAAAAAAGGTATTGGTGGTAATGGTTGTCTTTTCAAGGAATCATTTGAATTAGACAAAACTCTACTGGAGAAAGGTAATAAACTTGCAAGATTCCAGACTATCTATTAGTAACTCTTTTACTAATCCAAAATATTGAAGTTTTTCTTTTTTGTATATAGTACAAGGTAATTTCTCTGTCTCATAATAAAATCAGATGGAACACTTTAACACCTTCTTCATGATAAAATTGACATTGTGGTTTTGTTTTTATTATGTTTGTATTTAAAAGGTAGGTATCTCCGAACCCAAATATCTCTATTCTTAATTCAGGTAGTTATTTAAGTTTATTCTTTTTCTGAAAATGTAATACCTTTACCTCACATGCTGCTTTGAAAAATAAAGTAAGGTACATTCTTGTTCCTTAATATTCTTTTGTGGTATATTTTGGATTCTTCTTTCAAAAATAATCAGATGCAGATGTATTTAAATTAAAAAACTAAATTAAAATTTAGTTGATGATATATAAATACCTTCTTTTTATACTTCTGCATTACCACATTTGCTTTTGACTCATTAAGATATATATTAAATGTTAAGTAAGAGATCGCTTTTATGATACGTCATTTAGAATGCAAATTATTTTGAAGCTGAAGAATATTGAAAATAAAACAGAACCAACTAAATTGTCTGAATTATTTACAGGCCAGGGGCTTAAAGGTGCAATACTCCAGCACAAATATTAAATTATGAAATGGGAATTTCAGTTTGCCATAAATCTGTCTGCCATAGCAGCTTAAAATAAAATAGTTTTACCCATCTAAAGCAACATCAATTTGCCAGTCGGTGCTTCATGTATCAAAGAGTGTGCTGTGAAAATATCAATATCATTGGTTAATATAAATGAAATTAATTTTTAAAGCTGGGCTAAAGGTTGACATCTGAAAAATTGCATTACTTTGCAGAAGAGAAATTTCTGTCTTCTAGTGAAATTTCAGGTCATGAGGGCAAGTAATTTTCACAATCTTCAATGGGAGCCAGTGAAATATGAACTTCATTGTCACCTAGCCCCAAAGCGATAAGATAAAATGAGCTGATACATCATTTGCTGTGGTTTTATCATCTCCCTCAGTAATTGGAAGAGAAAACATAAGAGTGTATGTGTTTGTGTGCTCCCCTTTTGCCCCTCCCAGCTGCCCCATCATCCACACCCAGGCTAAAACCATTTTAGCCCAATCAATACAGAGGTCACGTAGCATTTTATTTATATATTTTTAATTTTTCATACTGACTAAACTGCCAAGTAGAACATTAGAGTAATGAATATGTTTAATTGAATTTGTCACCCATGAAAATGCTAAGGAGAATACTGTACTACATCATAGTACCTAGTAAGCAGGAGGAAATTTACTATATAGAAGGAAAAAAATTAAATAATTCATAATTAATTTAATAGGTAATTTCCTTTCATATTCATAACTTTCTTACTTTTGTTATCATTGTTCTTTTCAAAGTTTGGAGATATTCTGCGTATTCATGGATAATATTTAATAACAAAATTACTATTGTTAAGTTTTAACCAACCAACTATATATCATTTTTAAATTCAAAAAGACCTCTAAGTTTTACTTAAGAATTTATCTTTGAAAACTTAAAAGTTCTGTGGTAGGTGATGAAGTAAATCAACTAGAATACAGTATTATTAGAATAAATTCTGAGTTTATGAATAAACTCGTAAGTACCATGCTTTGATAACAAATTTCAGAGAAAATTGTGTGCAGCAAAATCCAAAAACTATGTTAATAACAGCATGGTAAACTTTGAAATACTTGATTAAAATTACTTTCTACTAGTTTGTTAACATTGCAGTTGTTATAAATAAAATTTGTAAATGTATCTAGTGATGAGTTGCTATTAGAATATTTTTCTTTGTGTTTTCATTTTAGATATATTTCAAATATTTACTGTTTTCTCAAATTAATGTATAATCTTTGTGACTAATTTATAATTGCCTTTCATGAAAGTGGAATATGAATATTTTCTTGACTTTTCTTCCAGTGGTGTCATTGCTTAATTGATAGAATGGTTGGCTTATATTTTGTATATTAAGTTTGAAACATTTTTCTAGATGTTGAATATATTCTATATATTTTATAAAAAGTTTTGTTACAAAATTGTAAGTATTCTTGGTGATATATATTACCTGATTTTACTTTTATTATCAAGTTCTTCAGAACTCAATATGGAATTGTCTCAGAGTAAACCCTCCAAAAATTGACAAATATGTGGGACTAGTGTATGCAATGCTAGTCTTAAACATTAAGAAAGAACAGTATTTTAAAAAGCCTTTTACTGATTTTTATATACAAACACCTATTTCTTATTTTTGAGGTAAAAGATTTTATCACTTTTTAATATTTTTCCCTTTATAATTTTTAGAAAATATTTTAAATTTACTGAGGGTAGTTTGTATGGTTTTTGAAAGCAAAACTTTTTTTCTTTACTTAAATGAAGCTAATATGACTTTGTTTTTAGAGACTACTTAAAAATTCTTTTAAAGCTTGATATTCAATAAAATTATGCAATTGGGCAATAAATACCTTTCTTTTTCTCTCAGAGGGTGAGCAAACAGAAGAAAGTTTTATTTGAATAAATTCATAAGCTTTTCAAAATAAATGATTAAAAGGAAAGTGGAAAAAATGATTTCCTTTAAGCCAATAAATGCAACAGGGTGAAGAAGTTTTTATATGTATTCACAGTACATTGTTTGAAAGATAGAAGAAATTATTGTGTGTATTATTTGGGAAAAATAATATATCCCTTTTCAGAAGGTTTGATTTTTAGGTAAAAATTTTAAAGGTATGTTTGATATTTTTAATGTAAAGAAATGGTATATACACTTGATGAATGTGTATGTGCGTATATTTAAAATTAAGTGCTGTTTTCTTTCTTTCCTCTCTTACCTCAACATTTTAATTAAACATCCTTGTTAAACAAATTATAAAAAAACAAAGTTGAATTTACTTTTACTATTAATACTAACCTTATTAGAACAAGGTGATAAACATTCAAAGAGTCTGTGTGCTTAAGCTTTCAAGCTATTCTAGACTTGGGGTCATAACTGCAGAGCAATGGTAATGATACGGTTTCCATAGCAACTGATTCATTGGAGGGCTAGACCTCTGTCTAGGGTGCTGTCAGTGTATGTAGAGTTTCAGTGAACAGAAAGTCCCAAAGAAGGGTCTGCTTCTACCTAATCCAGTTTTAATTGAACTCTAGAGACTTTGAAGTGAAGCCTCAGACCAGGAATATACTATTCCAATAAGAAATAAACCTCTTGTTTAGCTAGGCCTCAGCTGCATTTCAGTACTGACACCTTTTCCTAATGAATACCTT
The DNA here is from genome assembly GCF_963455335.1 of Martes martes. NCBI lineage: Eukaryota > Metazoa > Chordata > Mammalia > Carnivora > Mustelidae > Martes > Martes martes. The sequence goes on along the minus strand of NC_137889.1, from coordinate 67,192,857 downwards.
AAAGAAATGTTATTATATCAATTTCAGCTGCTACTTCTATTACTTAAAAGATTTTTTGTTTTCATTTTAACCCAGCTATCTTGACTGTAAGTACAGAATTTCATTTGTTAATTCTAAGTCAGGCTAGTTTTTTGTGTGTGATTTTACTTTTTGATACTTATGGCAATTTTATATAATTTTGTCTTCTCTCCTCCTGTTTTTTTCTCTAACTTTTAACACACTAGACCAAATTATATTTAATTTGAAAGCACACTACTGTCATACCTTCAGTATGATACCTGATTTATATCAGGTTTGAAAACATACAAAACAATGGCAGATATTATTTATGGATATATATGTACTAATAGTGTAAAACCTGACATGGAAATGATGAAGCTTAAAATAAGAATAGTGATTTGCTCTCACAAAGAAGGAAAATGAGATTAGGAAGAGTTATATATGGGAATGTCAATACCTCTAAAATGCTTTATTTTTTAAAGATATGCAATAAGATGGCAAAATGTGAGGATTTTATATGGTTGAGTAATGGGTACATGGGGTTTATGTCATTTTCTGCAGTTGTGAATATGATTTGGTAATAAAACATTTTAAAGAAGCATCCCACTTTTAAGTCAGTTTTTTAATAACTATACTGCTTAAAGGTATGGGATATAAATTGAATTTTTTATTAGAAAACCTTCAGTATATTAAAAATCTTATAATAATGTTTTAGTATGCTTATTATTATTAATAATTAAAGTATCTTTGAATATAATTAAATATTTAGTTGCATGGCCATGATCTTATAATGACTGAACCCTCCATTATGAGCAACAGGTTTTACTATATAGCTTTATAGATATAAAAGGTAGAATTTTCAGATTAGTGTGTGATATTCTTAGCATATCAATGACCTTAGAGGAGTCTTTGTTATTTGTATTCTTTAATTTCCTTCTTTCACCTATAACCCAAGGACAGGAAGACAAATGTAGTTGATTAAGATTCTGATAAGTTGAGTTATAGTTTAACAAATATTTAAGCCCCTTACAAATGGGACAATGTGGAATGTATATTGTAACCTTTGTATTTTTGTATTGGAGAATTTGGAAGTAGGCTGGACTCTGCCACTAACTTCTCAAGGGACTTTTTATTAACTCTTTAATTGGTCTGGCTCTCATTCTCCTTACTAATAATTGCATAGTAGGTTGGAGTCTAAGTGTTAACAGAACATATACTAGATTGTCTCCTACTTGGTAAGTCTAGGGTGGCAAATTCAAATGCCAACAGGAACTGGACAGTTAATAGTAAATGAATGAGTAGAGACTGTGCCAAAATGATAGGTGTATGTCAGATGTTACCATGTGGCAGATAGATCTAGGTTTGACAGATGCCTTAGTTTTTCTGAGAAACCAGAAATCTCAATACTTTGTTAAAATGTCATATGGTCCAAACAAAATGAATTTGGGCCATGTATTGAGCTTAGGTTGCTATTCACTGACTCATAGAGTCATTCAAAAACATCTACTTTTTGTCAAACATAGTTCTAAATGATGGAAATAGAGTATACTAAAAGTCTTTATTCTGGTAGAACTAAGACTCTAATATTTTAGTGCTGAATAGAGACAATGGGCAAGCAAGCTGATAATAATTTCAAGTAATGATAAGTGTTGTGAAGGAAATCTGATGAGTTTGGGGTGGTTCTGGATCCACTGGCTTCTCTGAGGAAGTGACATTGGAGCAAAAATCTAATGTGAGAATCAGCTAATTATGTGAGGATTTGGGAGAACATTTGAGTCAGACAAGAAAATATCTATAAAGGCCCCAAAAAGGAATGAATTGGGCTCATCAGTGAGTATCAGATGTAAGGCTTTATAAACAATTATAAAGAGCTTCAGTGTTTATTATGCATGTAGTGGGATGCCACTGGATGGTCATTAAATGCATGAATGATGTGATCTGATTTATATTTAAAAATTCTATTAAAATTTTTTTTTCTTTGGCTCCTCTGGTCATAGTAGACTTTGCTATGGTAAGATAAGAGAGAGACCAAGTAGGAGGCACTGTAGGCTCTGGAGGCTTGGGCCTACTGGTCATGGTGAGAGAAAGAAGTATATGTAGCCTCTGCTTTCAAAAAATCTTGAGAGTAAGACTTACAGTTTTGTTCTTTCTTTTCCTGTTCATTTCTCCTGATCCTATTTATGTAGGTATTGGCTGAATGAAAATAGATTTCTATGACTAAAAGTTTGTTTGGTCCTTAGAATTTTTGTTTTGTTTTTCAAAAAACACTGAGACTTGGAGTTATTCTTTTGTTTTTAGATCCTTTGTGCCAAAAATAGAATTTGTAGAAAAAATCTAAATACATATTTAGCGAATTAAATAAGGTAGTTTTTTTTTAAACCAAAGAAATTGCATTTTTACATTGAGGAATATAGATTTGTTTGTATTTAAAATCTAGAATATGGAAATGAATATAGAAAAAGTTCTTGTAGGATAAATTCTTCTTATTTTTTTCCTCTCCTTGCTTATCCCATCTTTGTCCCTACCTTTCAATATCATAATCACATGTCATTCTATTTGAATTTTTTAATGGTGGTTACTTTTGAGAGAGATATCTTAATTATTTGCTTTCAGGGATTTTCATTAGGTTTTGATAGTAAATACATCTCATTTTCTTTATTAAATTAATATTAGGTGAAGTACTGATGTAAGAAATGCCACATCTGGTTTTCCTTTAACACCTTCATAATTAAGCTTTTGAAATGAACTTTTTAAAAAACAAAACTTGAATAACAAAGCAACAAAGTGGCTTAGGACTAAAGACAGGATTACTTTGAGTTGGCAAAGCATCCTAAGCTACTGCGTCTGTCACATGGGATGACAAGAATTGTAACAAGTTACTCTGACAACCATCTACTCCATAGAGAGATTATGTTAAGTTCATTTGCAGGTTTGTGTTTAGCCTAGCTGACAAAATGATACTTAACCTCTTATACAGTCAGTCTTTGTGCTTTCTGAATGAGTGACTGTTGGCTTAACAGTGATCTTAAAATGTGATTATTTTTTGAAGTTATGAACCTGCTATAATTTTTTGTTTTATTAAAAAATAGACATACATCACTGTATTAGTTAAGGAATACAGCATGATGGTTTCGTGTACATATATTGTGAAATGATTACCACAATATGTTTATTATTCATCTTCTCATTTAGATACAACTTTTTAAAAAAAGGAAAAAGGGGAAATTTCTCCTTGCAATGAGAACTCTTAGGATTTGCTCTAAATATACATTTTAAAGTATATAAAAGGTACTTCTGCAATAGAAACTAAAAAAAGAAAACAAAAAACCAAACAAATATTAAGCAAAAAGCAGAGTCAGACCTCTAAGTACAGAGAACAAACTGATGGTTGCCAGAGGGGAGGGGTGGGGCTGGGCAAAATGGGTGAAGGGGAGTGGGAGGTACAGGCTTCCAGTTACAAAATGAATGAGTCAGAGGAATAAAAGGCACAGCATTAGGAATGCAGTCAATAATACTGTAATAGCAATATAACAGGACAGATGGTAGCTACTGTTATGGTGAACATCGCATAATGTGTAAACTCGTCAAATCACTAAGTTATACACCTGAAACTAAGGTAACATTGTGTTTCAACTGTACTTAAACAAAACCTGATGAAAACCTCACATAACATAAAAAATATATTTCTGAGTACATTAAATTTGTATTATATGAAACTGAATTGTGTATGTGATCTATAAGCACGTAGGGCATTCTTTTGAAGTTTTCCTTCTTTTTATCTAAAACTTTACTTTACATAATAGGATTCAAAACCTAATCACTAAATAGTGAAATTTGTATTTTCTGAAAAGCAACAGATTACATCAGTGCTTTTAAATGCCCCAAATGTATTTATAAATAGATGTTTTATAATTTTGCTCTGCTTTTTCATTGTTTTCTTTATGTAAATTGCAATCTGTTTTCTTAGTCTCCCTCCAGATTATTTCAATAGCTTTTTGCAGTTTTTAGAAATTATTTTTCTTAATAGGGTATTTTCTGTTTTATTCAGGGGGAAAAACAAAAACAAAAATTAAACTGTTGTTACTTACTTGGGCTTATTTTTTTCCTCACTAGATCCTGGCATATACAGAAGGGCTGCATGGAAAATGGCTATTCACAGAGATACGATCAATCTTTTCTCGTCGTTATCTTTTGCAAAATACAGCTTTGGAGATCTTTATGGCAAACAGAGGTAATATGTTTCAGAAGTATATTATTATAAAGCTAACCTCCACCTCTTTCAGATTTCATTTTTGAACATACCATATCATTTGTAGTCTACTCTCTGCCATACTGACCTCATTTTTTGAACCACATGCATTTTCATGGGTTTTTTTCCCCATTTGGTCATTTTTAGAATTATTTGTAGTACTTTTAGTTTTCTGGTCATATCACAGATTAGTGAAAGGTTTTCTAAATATGGCGAATAACTATTTAATCAGTTGGGGAATTTTGATGTTCTCAGTATTGCTCTGATGCTTAAACTCCTTCTGGAAGGTGGATGCATTTGGAGAGGGAAGAGGGTAATCAAATAATTGATACACTTATTCAATCTTTTGTCTAATCTATTGCCATTTATAAAGGGACCATCAGAATATGGTACTCAAGTGTCCTGGTTGCTTTGTATTACATCATTCTTGAAAGAACTAAAATTCGATTTGTGGGTTTAAAATGGAAGTTGGTGAAATTCATTAAGACAAATAGGAGAGACAAGGTGAACTTGAAGTAAGAGCATTGGTGGGTATGAGTGGAGGCATACCAGGGAGAATATATAAAACCCAGTGACTTTTTGTACATACTCCTTATACATGAGTAGATTGAAGTTTTATTTTCTCTTTCTATAATCTACACATTGTCATTTTAAAAAATTACACAAAGTAAGGTATATTCCACACACACATTATTTTCCCTTTATGGAGTGAAGTGTCTTTTTAGAATACAGATTTCTTTTTCCTTCCCTTCCTATTTGGTCTTCTCCCCTATACATACCTCTTTTTCCCAATGTAAACATTATTCTTCCGGGCAAATAATCAAGTGAATGTTTCACTTTTTAGTTCAGCCTGCATTGTCACTGTCCCAAAGGGGTTTTGTTACAGTCTTACAGTGTTTATTACTTGCTCATCCTCATTCATATTTTACTCCTTTAAAATTTCTTATGCACCCTTGGTTTTGTGTGTTTTTCTTTCGCCTTTCCTTCATGACCTTCGTTATCTGCCATAACATTATGATAGTTTTTCTGTTGTAGTTTTTTCCCCCTATATTCAATGTAATAATGGATATATAGGGATCGCTTATTATAAAGGTATGTTGGATATATATGTATGACACCTTAGTGAATGATCATGTGCTTATTTACCTGAAACATGCTGATAATGCCAGTATTTAAAACTATACCAGAAAAAAATAAAAATAAAAAAATAAAACTATACCAGAGTAATAAATTTTTTCTGAAGAATTTTTTTTTAAGCTGGGTAGAGAAAAGGGATCATTTTATAGATGAGTACATAGTGGTTATGATGCTACAATTATAATAGAATTAAAATTTTAAGACTGTCCAAATAGATATCTTCTAAATTCTCTCCCATGATTTTGAATTTATTTTCGTATTTCTTAAGATCAAAAATTTATAGATGATTAATAAATTAACATTTATGTACTAAATATATATTGTGTATTGGTTGTGTTTCTTGATAGTCTCAAATTGTGTTATTATTGACATAGAGATGATTAGAAAACATTTAAATTTGATTATTAACTATAGAGGAAAAGTTTTCCTTTAGGTCACACATTGTTCTGGATTATATGAACATATACAAATTATAAACATAAAAATTATAAAGAGAATAATTTTTAAACTTCATCATTGGAAATAAATATGTGACAATTTGGTACTTATATCTGTAGTATTTTTGGTGTTAGACTATTAAATATATAAAGTTAAAACTTTAAATATTTATAGAAACTCAAGATATATATGTTTAACTTGCTAAAATTCAATTTTGTAAATTCAAAATGTAGCTAATCGCAGCTTCATGTCACATTAATGCAACAACAGTTTTTAGAATTTCTGACAGCGTTTGGAGAAGGAACTATCTGTGGCTAAGGTATTTATGAATAAAATGATTATTACCTCTGGCATATTAATACTTAAACTTGGTATGCACTATAATAAAAGTAATATGGCAGGAATTGTATACCTGAAATAAGAGTAGATATTTTATTAGACCAAGAAGTCAGTTTTCCAAGAAGGAAGTTATGTTGTGTTCTAACTTTTAAAAATGATTTTTCATAGTTGCTGTAATGTTCAACTTCCCAGACCCTGCAACAGTAAAGAAAGTGGTTAATTATCTACCTCGTGTTGGTATTGGAACCAGTTTTGGTTTACCTCAAACCAGGTACTGTTTTATATGAGAAAAATTTGGAAAATAATCTGTATTAGTATTTTTTCTTACTTAATTTTCTTACTTATTTTAAACTTCCTTCTGTTTTATATTTTATATTAAATGATTATTAATGCATTATTTTGAGTCAACTGAACTTCTGTTTGAAAAAAACTAGAAAAAGAGGAACAAATGTAAACCAGAATAGGTTGAAAGAAGAAAATAATAAAGGCAGAACCTTAATAAAAATGTAAGCAAAAACAATAAATAAAAATCAATGCAATGAAAATTTGTTTCTCTGAAAAGATTAATAAATGTAATAAATATATATACAAGACTTAGAAGAAAAAGAAGACACAGATTGCCAGTATCAAGAATGAAAGAGGGGACATCACAACAGATCTTACAGATATTTAAAGGAAAATAAGGATATACTATGAACAATTTTGTGTTCCTTAGACAAGTTAGATGAAATGGACAAATTTCCATCCAATAGATAACCTTAATACCTCTACTGGGGAAATTGAATTTGTAGTTAAAAGTCTCCTGACAGAGATAATTCCTAGCTCAAATGGCTTCATTGGCAAATTCTATGAAATACTAAATGAAGAAATATACCATTTCTAGGCAAACTATTACAGAAAATAGAAAAGAAAGATAAATGTTTAAAGTTATTCTATGAGGGCAGCATTATCTGAATTCAAAATCCACAGAAAAGCATTACCAGAAAGGGAAACTACTGATCATCTTGATTAGAAAAGAAGAAATAAAAGTTTCATATCAAGTCTTCTCTTCATAGGCTGCTTGAATGTCTGCATGACATGGAAGCTGACTTTCCCAGAGTAAGTGATTCAAAAGAGAATGAGGCAGAAGCCCCAGTGTCTTTTTATGACCTACCCATGATAGGTAGAATAGGTCGTCAATTCTGCTACATTATATTTGTTATAATGTAGTCATTAAATATAGCCCAGGCTCCAAGGGAGGGGAAAAGTTTCACTTCTTAAAGAGGAAGTATTTAAAAAAAAAAAGAAAATATCAAAGAATTTATGGACATATTTTAAAACTACCACAGGGTACAACTCTTATGTAAAAGGGGCACCTAAAGTGGCCCTTCTAGATGATAAGCAGTAGTTGCTTTATAATGCCAGTGAGGATTTTGATTAGTTTTATAATTTAATGAGTAATTTCAGGTTCAGAATGAAACAGCTCAGAATTGTATAATAAATTTCTTTGTCTTAATAAGAAAGTCTTTTTTCTACTAATTATCTCTATTTTTTTTAAGTTTTATTCATCAACTAATATGTGTTATCATACGTGGGAAATCTTTGTAATGATTTCCCACAATTAATGAAAGCTAGATGTAGGTTAATTCATTAAACCAGCTATTTAAATAGATCTCAAACACTAACAGAGTGTTTATTATCCAGCAGTGTGCAAGATAGATACCATCTTACCCATGCATGTTTTAACAGATATGCAGACAAAATAAATTAATGTGTAAGTGATGGGAGGAATATAATAAGGGTGTTACAATAGTGATTAGTGGAGTAGAGATGAGATGCTTTGGATTATGTGGTCAAAAATGTCCTCCTATGTGACTTTTAAGTTTTAATTTGAAAGAACAGAATCAGCTTACTTTTGAAAGCAGAAATATCATATGCAAAAGTCCTGAAATAGGTGAGGTTCCAATATTTTTAAGGAATGTTGGAAGGCAGATATCACTGGAACATAGTGATTCTGAGAAGAAGAGTGTCAGTTCAGAGATAAGAGTTTATTGTGGAAATCCAGGTGATATGTGATGCTGATAGTGCAGTTAAAGAGAGACATTCTTGTTTAGAAATTGTGAGAGCATACAATTTGTGTGACTTGGAGACTAGTTAGATAATGGAGGATGATAAGAGAGGGAGGTGTCCAGTGTGTCTTGCCAAGTTTTAGTTTAAGCTGCTGAATAGCATCTACTGAGATTGGGAACACTGGAGAAGGAATAGTTGTATATCTGACCCCCCAAGTTTGGGGTTGAGGTTGTGAAGATGAGGTGATGGACAAAATATGAGAAATTTAGTTTTAGATCTGTTGAGATTGAAAGCCCTGAGTGATGTCCATACTGAAATGTTGAATAGGCAGTTGGAGCTCAAAAGAAAGATATAATAATTGGGAAACAGTGTTGAAAGACTGAATGCTTTCCCCTAAGATCAGGAAGGCTAAAATATCCCCATCCTCACCATTTCTATCAATAGTATATTGGAGATTTCAGTTTGTGCAGTAAGAAAGGAAAAGAAGGAGGGAGAAATTAAAGGCATCCAGATTAGAAAGGGTGGGGGAAAGGTCTTCATTCCTGGATAACAGAAGTGTAAGATTTGTATATTGAAAACTATCAAATATGGCTGATAGAAATTAAAGACAGTCATCAAATAAATGGAGGCATTCCATACTCATGGATCAGAAGATTTAGTATGATTAAAATGTTAGTTCTTCCCAGATCTATAAAGTCAGGGCAGTCCCTCTCAAAGTCTAGCAGACTTTCTTGGAGATATTGAAGAGCTAAAATGCAGTGGATCTGAAACAATGCTGAAACAATGTTAAAAAAGAAGAACTAGGTTAACGGACTCCAACTACCTGATTTCAAAACTAATTATTGAAGCCTCAGTAATCAAGATGGTCTGATATTTGTAAATGAATAGACATATAAATCAGTGGAACAAAATTGAGAATACAGAAATAAAATCCATTTGCTTTCAAGAAATGTGCTAACACAATTCAGTGAGGAAAAGATAATCCTTGAACAATAGTGCTGAGACATTTAGATAGTCAAGAAAATTTCATTGCAAGAAAATCAACTTCAGCACTCAACACACTGTATTCATAAAAAATTAGCTCAAAGTGCATCATAGACATGTATTTAAGAGCTAAAACTAAAAAAAAAAAATTCAAAATGTGGGAGAAAAACCTTCATGACCCTGGAGTAGGCAAAGAGTTCTGAGATGTGACACCAAAAGCATAATTCATAAGAGAAAAAATTGAGAAATCGGATTTAATAAAAATTTAAAACTTTTGTACTTTAAAGGACACCACTAAGTATTTGAAAAGAGAAGTCCTAGAGTGAGAAAAATATTTGTACATAGTGTTTCTGATAAGGGTCTTGTATTCAGAATATGTGTAAAACTCTTAGAAGAGTTTTAAGATGGATTTTTAAAATGTGATATATTTTATATTCATGCACTGGAATACTATTCAGCAATCAAAAAATGAATTACTAATAACATGCCACATTGATGAATCTCAAAAGATTATGATTAGTGAAGAAACCTGGTGCAGAAGACTTCATGATGTATGATTCCATTTATCTGAAATGTCCAGAAAAGACAAGTTTATAGAGACAGAAAGCAGATTGATAGTTACCTAGAGTTGGGGATAGGAGTGGGGATTAACTATAAATAGGCTCAAAGCAAGTTTTTGTGGTGATGAAAAGGTCTGAAGTACATTGTGGTAATAATCACAGAACTCTAGACATTTATTAATAAATCATTGAGTAGTATACTTATGTAGGTAAATTTTACAGTATGTAAATTGTACCCTTGAAAATTAAACAAAAAATATAGTTACCTTGTCTTTGGTGGTAGGAAGAACTGTCACAGCATACTTCTCTGAGATCCTAGGTTCTGAAGGTAATAATTAATCCTGTCACCTATTTACCACTCTTACTTAGTATTAGTCAGTTACATCTTTTGTTATTTACATTGCATTAAAAAAAAACACAGAAAACTTGGTCATCTATTATTAAGCTGTATAAAAAAATAATAGTTTCTTTTACCTTTGTCCCACCCCATGAATAGACACGTGAAGAATTTAGAATCTTCCTTTTCTGTCTTATAAAGGGTATATAAACATAATATTTAAATTTAAAATGTAAAACGTGTTGTCTCTAAGAGAACTATTAAAATTGATAAAGATGTGAATACACACAAAAAGAAACCCCCACACAGAAAAAGATGTCAATACAATTTTGTCTTTCTCAGTTACTATAATCCTTTTATATAAGTAAATCAGTAAGTTATTAATCATACTATTATTAATGAACATTTATGGAAACTAGATATTATAATGGCATTGTAATGACAGCTTATTTGAATGAAGAGAATATGTATCATGGACCTGTGGTTAGTTTAAATCATGTAATCATTAATTGTACATTGAAACATTTCTTGTATTCATTAGTAAAACATGGATAGAACTTTTCAGAATATACAGATATCATTTTTTATGTCAAATGTGCAGAATAAGCACAGATATTCATAATTCATTATGTTAAATTGATTCTGTATCAAATTCTGTTTTTTGCAGGCGTATCTCATTAGCTAGTCCACGTCAACTCTTTAAAGCTTCTAATATGACCCAGCGATGGCAGCATAGAGAGATTTCAAATTTTGAGTATTTGATGTTTCTCAACACGATAGCAGGTAATCTGAACTTACATGTTGACTTATTGCAAATGATAATTTTTTTCAAGTGATAAATTATTAATTGTTATATTATTAGACTATTATCAGTACTAGTATAAATAGCTTACTTTTATTTTCATTATTACTACATGAATACCTTATCAAGAGTAATTTTGATAGTAGAGTTTACAGTTTTACATATGAACAGCTGGCTGCTTGAGAAAATTAAAAATGGGTATGCACACTTTTTTCCAAAAATCTAAAACGAAAATTTACAACTATTTAATATAGTAAGAATGGATCCATTATGGGATAGTGGAAATGAAGAACCATATATAAAATCTTAACCTGTTAATAACTTAATCAGAAGTGTGTTATATGATGAAACAAAAATGTAACATAGAAAAAAGTAAACTTGGTAAAATATTAAGTAAAGGAATACTTACATTATGATCCATATGTGAAAATCTAGAGTAAATGGTCCTCTGTAAGGTCTGTAATCAAGAAGTATTACTGAACATCACCCATGGAAGCTGTTCTCTTTGAAAGAGAATAAAGAACTGAGAGTTCTGGAAAGGGAAATGGGTGGGGGGATGGGGTAACTGAGTGATGGGCGTTAAGGAGGGCACGTGATGTCATGAGCACTGGGTGTTACACGTAACTAATGAATCATTGAAAACTACACCAAAAACTACGGATGTACCATCTGTTGGCTAACTGAATCTAAATAAATAAAAGCTGAATTTAAAACGAGAGAGTAAAGAATAGAAATGTGTCATTACGTTTTGTTTGTGATAATTAGAATGAAGAAAACAGAGAATGTATTTGTAGGACATTTGAGATTTCAGTTCAGCAAACTGACACAGTTTATATTTGAGGCACAAAGGAGGTACAGAGAGGATAAGGCATGTTGCTTGCTCTCAGAGAAGTTATTTTAAGTACGAATTTTAGCATTTACACGATTCTAGAGCAAGGACTGTAGATTCAACAAAAGAAATACAAAGTACTATTGTAATCAAAAGTTCAGAGAGAGAGGGAAATTACATTCATCCAGTTGATGGGAGTAAGGAAAAAAATCAGGAAGGATTTCATGTTCATATAAGGATGGATATTACTTTAGTAAAGGTGGTATTTGAGAGATTAGAAGTCATGCCATGTAAAGCTGAAGGCGTGAGGAAACATACAGAGGTGGGAAAATGTGATATAGCTAAAGAATGATTAATGGTATAGTTTATACATATGTATATGCATGTACACACATAAAGTATGTATTCATAAAGGTATAATGAGAAAGAAAACTAAAAAGGTAGCAGGGAGACACATTGTGAAAGATTTTCTGTCAGTTTGAGGAGTTAGCAGTCCATTTATAGGGCAACTTCTGAAAGTTTTTGAGCAAATAAGTGATATTAGTACTATATAGAAAGTTAACTTGAAGGCAGAATGAAGGATAAACTAGAGTGGAGTGAAACTAGATAGAGAGCACAGTTAGGAAGTAATTACATTTAAAAAATAATGAGAGCTTGCATTAGAGGTGTGACAGTGGGCATTTATAGATTAAATGATGTAAGATTTATAAGGTACAAACCATTTGACATCGGGCTGACTAAATGTAGGGGGTAAAAGAGAAGTGTCAGAAAAGGTTTCCAGGCTTCTGGCCTGAATCATTGGGGAAATGGTGGTGCCATTACAGAAAGGAAGTCAGAAAAAATCGTCTAGAGAAAGATGATGATTTTACTATGTAGATAGACATCCAAGTTAAGATATCAAAAAGAATTTTTAGAAACATAGTTCAAAGAAGGTATTTGGAATTTGGAGAGAAGACATTGGATTTCAACTGCATAAATTAGAAATTACCAAGAATGAGTTGAGGTTACCAAGCCAGATAATACAGAAAGCAGTGAGACAAGGTCTGGTGAATGTTCCTGTTCATGACAAGAAGACAAAGGTAAAGTTAGTAAAGAAAAGAAGAGGATGAGTTATCCCAGAGTTTTTAGACCTAAGAGGAGGAAAACTGAGGTATAGCAAATGTCTGGAGATGCAAGGGGAAAGAGAAAGGTGTTGGTTTCCTGTACCAAATATGGTATGGGAGAATTAAAAATGAGTACAGGCCGTGCCTTTAGCTTAAAAGCAATCAGAAAAGGTTGATTGCAAGAACTGAATGGTTGGAGATGAAATGAGAACATTAGATGTGTATTATAGTTTTCTTGTGTAATAGTAAAAAGAGAATGGATTAAGGCAAAGGTGAGAAACCATAAAAGGGACAGAGAGGAGAAGTAACAATCCAAGTTATGAGTGAGACAGGCTCAAGAGCTCTGGTGAAGGAATTATAGCTCATGAAGAATAAAGGCACTGTTAGAGAAGAGGAGAAGAGAGGGACTATTATGGAAAATTGGAAGTTAAGGGTTCACATTGACAAGTCTAAATTTTATCAGTTGAGATGTTCAATTCACAGCCAGCTGAGGGGTGGGAATGAAGAAAGTTTTAATTTATGTCGAACTAAATGAAGATTATAAAAGTAGTGACTGAAATGATTTTTAAGTAGTAGTGAGAAACAGAAAACTTACACAATAAGCTTAATGGACATATTTAGCATGAGAGAGAATTCAATTAACACATAGATTAAATGCACAGTAATAATTAGGGAGCAACGTTTATGAAATAGTCTACTCTCAAATAGCTCCTCTTCTGCTTAAAGTGGCTTTTAAATGTATCCTCCAAATATTCTTTTTAGAGAGTAGAACCAGTGATTTGTTTTGGGTAGTTATTCAGTACACTAGAAGGTGGGGTTGAGTCTCACATTATTTAAGATTTGTTTTACACTATTATACTATTATTAAAGGTTCTTATGATACCATTACATTTCCCAAAAGACAGTTAATAGGCATTCAATAACTATATATAAAGTTTAACTCAATTAATAAAAGTCTGTTTACAATGAGAACAATGTCTGGCACTCAAAAAGTTAAGCTGTTGTTATTATTTTTAGCTAGTGATATTCCTATTTATCATTTCATTTTATTATTCTAAATGGAGTGACTTTTTTTCATCTCTTAGGACGGAGTTACAATGACTTAAATCAGTATCCAGTGTTTCCCTGGGTCATCACTAATTATGAATCAGAAGAACTGGATCTTACCTTGCCAAGCAACTTCAGAGATTTGTCCAAGGTAATTTTTCAGGAATCATCTGAAATACAATTGCCTTGCACATCACAATGAATTTGATTATTTTTGATTTTCACATTACTTTCTAAAAATCTTTTTACTGTAACTAACTTTGATACATTTATCTTTTATATGTATTTTCACTTTCTCAAAATTGAACTTAGAATTTAAATTGAAAAAAAAATTGTTTTAAAGATTTTATTTATTTGACAGAGAGAGATCACAAATAGAGAGGCAGGCAGAGAGAGAGGAGGAATCAGGCACCCCGCTGAGCAGAGAGCCCAATGTGGGGCTCTATCCCAGGACCCTAAGATCATGTCCTGAGCCAAAGGCAGAGGCTTAACCCCTGAGCCACCCAGGTGCCCCTAAATTGAAAGTTTTTGAAAAATGCATGATAAAGTTGGTAACAGTGAAAAATATTTACAGTTGTATTCTTTTTTCTGTATACATTTAGGAAGACATTATTCTAAAATATTAACTTCTTCAAATGGTGTTAGTATCATGGATACTTCTCACCAGCACTTGTATTAAAAGACAAGTACCTGTACACTACTACAGGTGTCCTACCTGATCTCTTTGCCACCTCTTGCCCTTGTCTGATTCATCCCTCACTACCAAAATGAATTTTCTTTAAATATAATTTTGAATTACAGAAATCCAGTGATTAAACCTTTTTTAACTTAGTTATTCTGAATGCAGAATTATTCTTTCCAGTTCAGAGTTTTGCATTCTCTGCCTTTAATGTTCATCTCCTTAGTGAGTGGCTGACTCTAGTCCTGTAGGTCACCTCCTCACGGAGACCATTACTATTTTCATTCTGTGATATTCTGTTCTCTGTTTCTTTCACAGCACCTAAAATATCCTGCATATTATATACCCTTCTACCTGTTTTGGTTCTTTTTGTCTCCCCTACTGAACTCCATATGAGAGAGTTCTTGTTCACCATTGTTTTTCTCAAGCCTAGCACAGGGCCTGCCATTCAGTAAATGTGTTAAATGATAAAATATATATGACATTTTCCCCAAGTTATAAAATATTAACTGTATTCAGTTGTTTAAATATAAAACATATAAATAAGCAAAAAATACTCCTTATTACCACATATCAGTAAGGAATGACTACATTTTATATTTCTATATGCATATACATTTATCACACTGTTTTTTAACTATTTTCCCATATCTTAGGTTCTTCAAGAACTCTCCTTTTCTGTCCTAGATTATCAATAAATAGAATATCCTGTATCACCATTTTGTAATATAGAATAAGGACATATTTCTTTTTAGTTTTTTATCATAGAGAATTTCAAGCATATACAAAAGTAGACAAATTAGCGTAATAAATTTACATCAACTAGTAACCCTGCTTCGGTAATTATCAACTCATAGTTACTCTTATTTTATTTTTATATTCATTTTCTTTCTACTTTCTCATATTACTTTGAAGTGAATCCTAGATATCATATCATTCTATTCATAAATATTTCAATATGTACTTCTTTTTAAGGTTTCTTTTTAAAGCATAACCATAATTCCATTAGCAAACCTAAAATATTAGCAATAATTTCTTAATATCATCAAAAGCCTAGTAAGTATGACATTCCAATTGAATTACAACTTTCCGTAATCCTTTTTAAGTGTGTTTATTCTCATCAGGATCCAAATAAGGACCACACAGTGCATTCAGTTGATACTAATTAAGTCTTAAGTCTCTCCTGTAGGTTTCTCTTCCATCTTTTCTTTCTTTCCAATTGATTAGTTGAAGAAACATAGTTTGTCTTATATCTTTTCTCACAGTATGGATTTTGTTTATTGCATCCCATTGGAATAGTCTAACAGGTTTCTCCACTTTCTGTATTTCTTATAAATTGGTAGTTGGTTCCAGAGATTGATAGAATTCAGGTTGGATATTTGTGGCAATTCTGCTTCATAGGAAGTTTTCGCATTCTTCTCATAGAAGGCATGTAATACCTTCTTTGCTTCTCTTTTGTGGTGTTAGTTGCCATTGATATTTAATGCCTGGATTCACTGGTTATGTAATCATTGCAAAATCATGATATTTACCATCTCTCACTTTAATTTCATTTATTATTGAGACTCATTCTGTAACAAGATGCTTCCCTTAATCTACTACTAGGTTATTCAGTGGTACATTGCATTGGAAAAGCTGAATAAAAGTTTGGGGTTTTTTTCTCTCTTTATTTCATTTTCATAACAGTGACTGGTTCCTAACATCTTCCAGTGGGACCTAACTTTCTACAAAAACATCTTAATGAATTCACAGACATAAATGTATTTGACGTTTCAATCCATTGCAGTGATTATTTTTACTGACATTCACTCAGTTGTTCCTGTTTTTTACCACAGGGAGCTTCTTTAAGTTGCTCCTGAGTCATTTTGATATAATCTTAGTAGTCTTTGATAACTTCCATACTCTCTGACAGAGTGCTCCAGTCTTAACCCTTATGATTTCTGGCCCAGTTCTAGAACCATCTGTTTCAAATGTTTCTCGGTGATCAACTTGAGAATGTGCCCCTAACATGGCCAGTTCAACCTGCATATGGAGGATGGCTAGATTGTACCATCAGCGGCCATCTTAACCCAGCCCTCAGCTGACCATAAACACATGACTGAGTGTAACCAAGAGCAACTACATCTGGTTTTTGTTTTTTTGTTTGTTTGTTTGTTTTTAGAAAAAGGAAAGTCTTACTTACATCTTGGTATCATATTTGTTCTAAGACCCTGTAGTATTCACTGGAATCTGTAAAACTCTCTAATCGAATAATTGAGGACTATGTATTAGGTTGACCTGTATAGTGAGTCATGCAGTAGGTCAATAATAAAAACTTGCCAGCTCTTTAATTCTCAGGCTGTTATATCCTACTCTCTTTCCATTATTTGAATTTTATGTACATAAAAGTAAAAATCTTATTTTTACTCCTTTAATTTATTAAAATGTAAAATTCGCTTCACAAAATGTATTTAAACATTTTGTTTTTTAGACTTTCTTCTGTTTAGACTTCTATTTAAGCACATAGCTTAAGATTTTGTTGTTGTTGTTGTTGTTTAGAAAATTTTTTGGTGGGCTCTTCAAGATCCGGTGGGTAGTAAGATGGATTGTGGACAGGGTGCTTGTTTCTGTCCTGGTAGAGCAGTTACCAATGATGATAAGCGTGAGGCTATTTGGATATTTCCGCTGAGGTTGTATTTGTTTTCTGCCATCATTGTACCTGACCAAGAGCTCCTGTTGCCTCCTCCTACCACTGTTCTTTGCCAACTGTCTCTATTTTCTGCCTCTTTTTTTTTTTTTTTTTAAAGATTTTATTTATTTATTTGTCAGGGGAGGGGACACAAGCAGGGGGAGCAGCAGGCTCCCTGCTGAGCAAGGAGCCCAATGTGGGACTCAATCCCAGGACCCCAGGATCACAACCTGAGCTGAAGGCAGATGCTTATCCAACTGAGCCACCCAGGCATCCCTATTCTCTGCCTCTTGTCTTGGTTCTCTATCTCACTGAAAAAATCTTACATGACCAGAGGAAAGCTTCCAAAGCAGTTTTGTTTTTTTTTTTTAACTATATGGTTTCTTTTGTTATGACAGTTCATTAAAGTAATACCAGCAAAATGCCATAATGTATTATTTGCCAGCTAAATAGAATCCTTTATTAAAATTGAATTTTACTTGTATGTTATAGCTATTTCTATAGAACTTGCCAAATACTTTTGCTGGGTGGGTAAAATACTGTTTTAACTAATGCCTTTGCAATTTATATTCTGTATAAGATAAATAAGGCCATTTTTATGCCCCACTAGATTACCAATAGTAATTTTGCTTTTTTTATTTTGTTAGATTTGTAAAAGTAGTAGAGGGCCTCAAAACTAAAGGAGTTGCTTTCATTAGTCTTTCCATATATGTCCATATCCACTATATAAAGGCGTAAATATAATTTTGATGATTTGGTGCCTTTAATCGTAGTAGTGCTACCCATTTTTATATTTTGTGAGATTTTTTGAGAGATTAGTACTTTGGGCTGAGGAAAGAATATAAAGAATGCTTTCAACAAGAACTAAAGGACAATAGTTGAATAATGAATAGTAGTGTAATTAGCAGGGCTGGGAAGAAGTGGGAAGCTCTAACACTCAACCACATATCTTATAACTTATAAAGCAGTGGTAGTTCAAATGCTATAACAGTCATTCAAGTTCAAGAAAATGGAATTCTAGTACTAATTGTTTTCATTAAATATTGATGGATATAAGTGATTTTGGAATTAACTACATTATTTTAAGTGAAATAAGCATGTTCGATTTTTGAAAATTGTGCTTTGCATGTATAAAGTGGTAGTAATTATTTACTTTATAACAATATCTCATTCCTTTTGGCAGTAAAATCTTCCATAATGTTAACAGTGTGATTCAATTTTCAGATATCTGTTTACATGCATATTTCAGGGAATATATCTTATACACAAGATGAGTTGTATCTGTCTGAGTAATGATTATAAGAGATTTATATTGAAATTTTCCCATAGTATACATTTAGCAAACATTACTATTTGTTTAAATAAACTTGTGGAATTGTAGAAAACATTCTGTGCAAAGCTTTATTTAAAATGTAGACAGATCTTATTCCCATTCTTTAACAGATTATATACCCTGACTGGCTTTAAAACATATTGAATTATTTATGCATATTTATGTCCATTTAATTTTCTCAATGCTATTTTTTCAGAGGAATTTTAGCAGCTATGATACAAAGCTACAATTTTACTTGGTAATTTCTATGTTACACAGGGAATTTTCTTTCTGAAGCTGAATTAGTATAATCAACACCCTTTCTTCTATATTATTTTTCTGATCATTCTTTGTGAAAAGAGTTCAATGAAAGACGTAAAAAAATGTCTTCTTGAAGGTATAAACTTTTATTTTATGCACACTATCTCCTTATAATAATTTCAAATTAATATTGCCACTCTGTTGAGAAGATCGAATATAGTCTGTACAGAAGATCAAATAGAAAATCTGCTGAAAATTAATTTCTTATATGTTTTGAGAAAGCCTTCATTTAACATAATGGTTTAATTTATTCTTTCAAAGCTAAAAAAAGTAGGAATGAATTTTGAAGTTGATTTTTTTCCTTCACTTTCCCAGTTGTTTCATCACTGGTCTACAATTCTGACTGTTGAGAAGACAGATCTAACCATGCATGGACTTGGGAGAGACATTAATCTATATTTTACAATTATACATAGATTTTTATATTTTGACAACCTCATTGGGAGAGATAGGAATGAACGTTTTCTTTTTGTCTTGTCTTTGTAAGAAATTATAATTAGGACAGGAATGTATTTATAAAATGTCATATCATAAAAACAAATTATGATGGCAGAATGTTTCAGTATCAGGGCTTTCTTTGTAGATTAGAAAGATTTTCTCTGCCACCGTGATTTCTTCTTTTCCCCGTAGTAGGAAATGGATTGTGTAAACCAGTTTTCTAAAAGAGGAAAGCCCAGATACTCTGAGGAAATTATTTCTCTTCTAATTGATTCACATAATTATTTTCAATTATTTAATATATATATGTATCATAACTTCAGTGCCTATTCTAAAAAATGAGTTTGTTCTTACATTGAAAAGCAGTCACTAACCATTAGCTTCCAAATGAAAACTTAGCTATAGATTAGCTATAGGGGGGAATATGCCACTTTATTATTGTTAACTAATATTTATTGAGGACTTACTTTTGTCAAGCTCTTATTTAAGTATATTATATGTGTTAACTTTTTTTTAATCCTCACAAAGTCCTTATAAGGTAGGCCGCATTATTCACTGTCTTTTTTACAGAGACAGAAACTAAGGCAGTATGAAGTTAAGCAAGTTGTACAAAGTCACACAGGTAGTGGCTAGCACCAGAATTTAAACACTAAGCCAGTGTTTTTCAAACTGCAGTTTACAACTAGCATTTTAAAAAAACGAATAGAAAAACTTAAAAAGTAATAACTGTGGAACAACAAAATAAACAAAAACCAAATAAACAAAAAACAAAATCAAACCTATAAATGTAGAAAACAAATTGATGGTTGCCAGCAGGGAAGGGGTGGGGGTTGGGCAGAATGGGTATAGGAGAGTGGGAGATACAGGCTTCCAGTTATGGAATGAATAAGTCATGGGGATGAAGGCACAGAATAAGGAATTTAGTGAATGATACCATAATAATGACATGTTGGAAAAGATGGTACCTACACTTGTAGCAAATCAGCATAATGTATAAACTTAATATATATATAAACATAAATAATGTATATATAAATGTATACATAAATAATATATAAATATAATGATAAATCACTAATTATGTACCTGAAACTAATGCAATATTGTGTGTCAACTACACTCAAAATAAATAAATATGTAGATATTATAGAGAAAAAAATGAGTAGAAGGATATAGCATAAGATTAAAAAAAAAAGTATCAGTGTGCATTATATATGAATCTTTGGCCTAAGCCACACATGTGTGTACATACATGTGTGTGCACTGGTTTATGGTTTAAGGTGACATATTTCTTACTAAAAGTTTGGGCCCAGAATGTTTGAGAAGTATTGCAGGGTGCCATACCGCCTTTTGGCATCAAGTTCTAAGTCTGTTTTAATGTTATTTTGTCAAGTTGCCTTTCACCTCTCATGCTGAAATACATGGTAAAGTGTAACCAGCATTCCAGTGCTTTAAAAAGGAAAGCTTTTCCAAATTGTTCCTCTTAGTGTGTTTGTTCTGGGTTATTCCCTAAGCTTTTTTTTTTTTTTTTTTTTTTTGGACTAAGCCTGTTTTATGAAAAAGCTGAATCTTTGGCTAAAACTGTTGAATCCCTGATGTTACAACTTGAGTATTCATTTATTTTTTCATTTGTTTATTTGATAATATTGTGTGCCAGAGACTCTTAGTTTAGAAATTCAAAATAACAAGGTAGTTAACTACTATCCTACTAAAAAGTAAACTGAAGATTGAGGTAAAAAAGCGGAAATGACTAATGTATAAGCAAGTATTTTATTTTTAAAAGATTAGAGCTTACATTCTTAAAATGAAGGAAAATCCTAAAAGAGAGTTTGAGCTAGAAGGAAAAGAAAAATCATCCATTTTTCAGCTTTATAGTGCTAGAGCCATGTAAGCTTGTTCTTTTGGTTCAGGGTGCAGAAAGAAGAATTAGGGGAAAATGAACCTGCACCAGGATTGCCTGATTCTTCTTTGCAGTGTAGGAATTCAAGGAGAATTCACTATGATCATATCTTCAATCTGAATTTTAAATTTTGGTCCAAGCCCTAATAAATCATAGTTTTGTTTTGTTTTTTTCAACCTATGTTATAATGTTATGCCATTCACAACTCTGTTAACAAACTAGCAGCTTCCGGTGCCCTAATCTGGATCAAAATGTTTCTGAAGAGTAAATTCTCAGATAGCATAAGTGAACTGAATGACAAAACTCTCTTGAATGTACTTATTTGCTTATGAGTTGCCATTATTTGTCCTTAGTATTTATCGTTTCTTCTTCTCTCTCTTTGGTTAAAGGAAAAGTAGGTGATTTTCTTTCCATGTCCCTCATTTATCTTTTACCATTTGGTTGTGTATTTTTATATGTGAGATATTTCTCCCTAACACACACATTTAATATACAGCTTCATCTTGACCTGGAATTGACTACCGACATTTAACTGTTGTTGATCAGACAGCACTTCTTTATCTCTTTAAGTTTTAAGTGCTGTTTCTGACGAATGCCAGTCCTTTTAGTCCTGTTCTGTAACAGATATACCAGGAATCAGTATGCCATCTAGATGTCACAGAGGGAAAAGAACACTCTTTTGGGAGGGGGAGGGGAATATTGTTTAAATATGATAGGTGTTACAACACCCCCTTTTAAAAAATTTATTAGGCTTTAGTCAAATCGAAGGAACTCAAATTTTATTAAAAACCTTGTGATTTTACAACAGTAAGTAATAGATGTTAAAGCATTTCAGTAAAACGTAAATACAGAGAAAGAAAATAATTATCCCGTGCTTGGATTTTGGTGTTTGTTTGTTTTGTTTTGTTTTGTTTTGTTTTTTTGCTAATAAAATATATTTAAAGTACTTTAATTTTGGCATCAAATATGGATGCTGTTATATGCCACATTGATGTTGGATATTTTGGTATAAATTATCTCTCTTGCCTTGGGGAGTTTACAGTCTAATCAGCTGAAGAATGATGTGGGGGAAGTTTAGAATCTATTTGTTAGATTGTGAAGGAAGCCCTATGGGGCCTTCCTTTGTAAACAAAATTTTACATATGCTATCTCCTTGATCCCCTCAACAATACTATAAGGAATGTGTTATCTTTATTTTACAGATAAGGAAACTAAGATCTAGTGAGGTTAAGGATCTCCCCAAGGTCACACATTTTCCAAGTGTTAAGGCTGAGATCTCAGATCTGTCTCTGTCAGTGAACTGGTAGACTTTAGGAATAAGTGGAAAGAGTATTTTAGATTGAGTGTTTGCATTTGTGTCTACTTCTTTCCAAAACCTAACCATTCTTTCCTTTATCTTGGCAAAAGGAAAGAGATATGTAACTTTTTGGAGAAATTATACCAGAGAAGTTTCTTATTTGAGAACACCAAGAACAGCAGAGGAGGGGTTGATGGGAAGGAATGGAAACTGGAGGATGACCTGAAAGCTTTAAGTACTGAATAGTGAAGACCCCCAGATCCCTTTTGCTGTCATGCTATCAGAACTCTGGCAGCTTATACCAGCCCCACCCTTTAAGACAGAAGATTGTATCGCGCTTTGAACATATTGACTGGCTCAAGACAAAAGACCGAAAAAATGTTAACATTTAGGGATCCTTCTTGAAGCCCATCTGATTACCCTTCAGTGAAGTCTGTCAGCTCACAGTGCTACTTAGGTTCAATAAACTTCAGTCAGCTCTTTTGTGCCTTGTTCTAAAAGTGAAGTTACTACCAAGTGTTAGCAAACATTTAAAGACAGTTTCCAGTGTGAAAGATAACAAAGACTAAAACAAGTAGAAAAATAAAAATAAACCAGAAGAAACAAAGACAATTTAGGAAACAGAAAAAGCCTTACAAGCAAAATCAGAATAAATGTCCTCATAGAGATAATAGAAAACTATCACATTAATAGAAAAAGGAAAACCATGCTCTAGAAAGTAGAATATTGGTACAGATGGTTTTCAAAAAATATACCAAAATGATATGTGAAAGTAGCCTAGAAAGTTAAAATTAGAGGACTACAGTAGGAAATCTTTGGACTTAGATAACACATTATCTGAGTCTGCTTTCATTTATTAATAAGGGACCTTTCTCAGTTACTTAATTGGTGATGGGGGGCTCTTATATAGCAAACTGCTATGTATTTTTATATGTAGTATTATATAGTTATTTATATGCTACTGAAGGAAAATTATCATGGGTACACTGACCTTAAACTTTAAATTATTATTTGTTCAGTGTGATGTATTTAGTTTAAAATGTGGTTGTGCCACTCTTTCCTCAAAATGTGAAATAAGTTTAGCAAAGTGTGAACATACATATGTATATTTGGAGAGAGAGAGATTGTGTTGCATTTACAAAATTTGCTGAAGTTTTGTTTTTAAATCAGGAAGTCAGTCTGTTTTTTGTGACCTTTGTTAAAATTTACCTTTTCTAAGTATTTTGCAGATTTGATTTTCTACCTTCTAGTAGAAGTTTTTAAATGAGTCTAACAGAGGTTAACCTTACACTTAATTTAAGCAGCCTTCAATGACATTGTTTTTTAACATTAGTCAGAATATGATAAACTGAAGTAACTGAAATGGATTGTGGTTAGTATTACTGTCAGGGTGATGAATAATCCTGACATACACCAGCAACACACTGCCAGTCAGTAATCCTCAAAGTGAAGTATTTATTCTCTAATCATCTGAAGTTACTATGGTGTGGAGTGACCATTCATTATTATTTATAAATGAATTGTTTTATTTACACAGCATTGCCAGTTTATCCCTTAATCCTTCCCGTTTTCTTAGTTTAGTGCTGGGTGTACTAACTTGGGTAGATTCAGAGTAGGGAACATATACCTACCATGAATTTACATAAAGATTGTTTTCAAAACACCTAGAAATTGGGTTGTGTTTTTTAAAGTTTTTGTTTAAAAAAATTAAACTTAAAGTTTAGTATTTGTAGCTTTCTTTATATACTTGTGTGTGTCAAATTTTCAACTTCTCATTCTTGTATTTCCCTCTGATATTCAAAACTTATTTTTATGTGAATTTGTAGTATTTGGGGGGGCAGTTACTACTTTTCTTTTAGTTGAGGGTTAATTGGCCTACAACATTCTATTAGTTTCAGGTGTACAAAATAGTTATTGATATTTGTATATATTGCAAAATGATCGCCACAGTAAGTCTAGTTAAACATCTATAGTGTGCATTTTAGAGTGGGTGATGTAGTATCTTTTTTTAAAGTCACATGTCCACATTTCTGTCCAGTTCTTTATTCCCAAAGTCCACTTAACTTGAATTCAACATTAGTTTATGTTGAACAAATGTGATGATTCAAATAATTACTAATTTGCTGGTTAACTTTTATAGACATTATTCTGAGGACTGGGCCAGGAACAAAAGTGAACGAAATAGTCTTCACTTTTTAAAGAGTCTTATAACTTAATGTATGTTATATATGAACCATTTATAGAAGAATAATCTAAGCAGAAACATTTTATTTCTGTGTGACTTAATTTTAAACTCTCCCACTTTTAGAAAAGGATTTTTGTTTTTTAATGTGAGTTCATGATTTATGATGTGAACCAGGTTTTTGGAAGTGGAAAAAGGATAAATTCTAAAAACAAAAAACAATGGCTCAATATAAAAAGGGAGAATAGACAATTAGTTACATTTTTTAACGTTAAGAGGAAAAAAAAATTAGTAGTTTCACTTAGAAAGATATCCTGTAGGTGCACCTGGCTGGCATAGTTGGAAGAGCATTCAACTCTTGATCTCAGGGTTGTAAGTTTGGGCTTCACGTTGTGTGTAGAGATTACTTAAAAATCTTTATAAAAAAAAAAAAAAAAGGAAAGATATAGCCTGTGAAACTGTATTAACTCTTTTACTTTAAAAATGTGTTTTGATTAAGTTAATAAATCAGTGAAGTTATAAGTCTAGCGTGACATATCTCAGCAAATTGTTTGAAAATCTGGGTGATACCTTTCTGATGAATAGGCAAGATAATTAAAAGACATTAGTAGCATTCAGAACTGTTCAGATCATTTATAGCCCTATTGTTTAATGCCCTTGATAAACTTGAGGTATTACCTTCTTTATTGTATCTTTGTAAGATTCTGTCAGGGGCCCTAATTTGTTCAACAATTTCACTAATATCACAAATTGATCATACAACTCACTTTGCGGTAATGAAAACAAAAAATTTTAAGTGATTTTTGCATAATAAAATGCATGAAATATTTGAGTGAAATGTGAAACAAAAATGTGAAGTTTTACATTTAGTCTTAGAAATTTGTAGTACAAAAAACAGGAAGAAAGGATAAAGAAAAGTTGGAGTTAAAAGTATCAGTGGCAGTAGTGTTGTTAATGGGAGAGAAGATCAAAATGTGGCATTTGTTCCTGGCGTGTAGCCTCTGGTCACTTAGAGGGGACTGTTTACTCCAAGAGACCTGTCAATTCATCATATACATGTGTATATATGAGAGAGACTATCTTACTGAAAAAGTTGAAAGCTTAGTTGACTATATGCTTACTATTAACTAACAGTGATTTGGCTTTTCTAAAAACAAATTGGGTCAAACATAATTATTATTACACTCTTATATTATGGCTTATAATGTGATCTATTTTTAATCTGTCATGTAGGTGCAAGGTAAGTATTGAGCATCATTTTTTTTAAAAATGGAAGTCCAGTTCTTTCAATACCATTTTTTGAGAAGACCGTGTTTTCTCATGAAATGTCTTGGCACCTTTGTTGGAAATAAATTGCTATAGATGTGTGGGTCCATTTCTAAACTGTGTTCTGCTCAATCAGTTTATCTTTTCTTACATACATACCACACAGTATATCTTTTCTTATAGCTTTATAGTAAGTCATAAAGTCAAATCATGTGACTCCTTTTTTTTTTAATTACTTTAGCTATTCTGGTTTCTCTATTTTTCATATAAATTTTAGAATTAGTTTATCAGTCCTGCTGAGATTTTGATTGAGATTATATTTCATTGGTAGGCCATTTTTACTAAAAATTATGTGTTAATAATACTGAATCTTTCAGTTCATGAATGTGGTTTAATTTCCATTTATTTAGATTTTCTTTAGTATCTCTCTAATGTTTTGCAGCTTTTGGCATATGATTATTATACATACTCTGTTAACTTACCCTTTAAATTTCATGTTTTTTAAGAGTTGTAAAATTTTCAGTTTCAGTTATTATTTCTTATATACAGAAACACAATTAAATTTATACATTGATCTTATATTTTGCAACCTTGCTAGACTTTTTGGGACTTCCTGCATTAATGAATATATAATCTCTGAATGAATACTTACCGGATTATACAGTGTTGACCAGAAGTGTTGAGAATGCCTTGCCTTTGGTCTTAGGGGAAAAGTATTCATTCTTTCACCATTTTGTATATTGGCCACTAGGTTTTTCGTAGATGCCCTTTATCAGGTTGAGGAAATTCCCTTCTGTTTCTAGTTTGTTAAAAATTTTCTTTATCATTGAATATTGTATTTTGTCGGATACTTTTTCTGAAGATAATCATATGGTTTTTCTTTTTTAGTCTGTTAAAATGGTAAGTTTTATGCTAGTTGATTTGGGATTCATTTCTGAGATAAATCATACTTGGTCATGATGTGGGTTTTTTTGGATTTGATTTGTTAATATTTGCCAAAGAATTTTTGCATCTGTGTTCATGAAGGATATTTGTCTGTAATTTCCTTATCTAGTTTTGGCATCAGGGTAATGCTAGAACAAAATCAGCTTTAAAGTTATTCCTTCTTACTCTGTTTCCTGGAAAAGATGGTGTAGAAGTTATTTCATCCTTTAAGTTTTAGTGGAAATCGTTACTGAAACCATTTGGGCCAGGAGTTTTATTTCTGGGAAGGTTTTTTAAAATTTCAAATTAAGTTCACAGACTGAGGGCTGTTCATATTATCTTTCTGTTATTGAATGAATTTTGGTAGTCTGACTAACAGATTTTGCTTATTTCATTTTTTATTCTTGATTTTGGTAGTTTTTTTTTTTCTTTCTCTTCCTCTTCCCCCCACCCCCACCCCCCACCCACTCTGGATCAGCCTGGCTATGGATTTTGTTTATTTTTCTGTTGCTTTTTCTGTGTTCAGTTTCAGGGATCTTTGCTTTTTCTACTATTCTTCTTGATTTGGATTTAATTCCTCTTCTTTTTTAGTATTTTAAGGTGGAAGCTTTAACCTATTGATTTGAGATCTCTTTTCGTTTCTAATGTAAAAAATTTAATGCTACGTGTTTTTCTCAACGCTGATTTACAAGGTCCAACAAATTTTTATATATTGTTTTCATTTTTATTTCATTGAAAATTTTTTCTAATTTTCCTTATGATTTTCTCTTTGACCCATGGATTATTGAGAAGAGTGTTGTTTAATTTCCACAGGTTTGGAGATTTGTCAGACATCTTTCTTTTGTTGATTTCTAGTTTGATTCCATTATGATTGGAGAATATACTTTGTATGATTTTCAGTTTTTAAAATTAGTTGAAATTTGGTTTATGGCTCAGAACATGGTCGGTGTTAGTTAATGTTCCATGTGTACTTGAAAAAAATGTTTCTTCTGTGTTAAGTGTTCTATACATGTCATTTACAACCAGTTAGGTAAAATTGGTTGATAGTGTTGTTCATATCTTAGATTTCTTTACTGATTTTCTGCTTGTTCTGTTGGTTACTGAGAGAGGAAGAGGGTAATATTGATGTCTCCAAAGATGATTTAGATTTGTCTATATATTTTTTCATTTCTGTCCATTTTTGTTTTATGTATTTGAATCATTTGTTTTGGGGTACATGTTATGAGTTGAATTGTGTCTCCCAAAACAATATATTGAAGTCTCACAAGGAAAGAGGTACCTATAGATGTGACCTTATTTGTAAAGAGGGACTTTGCAGATGTAATCAAGTTAAGATGAGGTCATTGGGGTGGGCCCAAATCCAATATGACTGGTGGGTGCCCTTACAAGAAAACTAAAGCACCATGTTAAGACAGACGTCAGGAGTGAATACCATGTGGTGATGGAGACAGGGATTGGAGTTATGTTGCCACAAGCCCAGGAAACACCTTGGGATCCAGGAAACTGGAAGAGGCAAGGAAGCCTCTTCCCTCTAGAGGCTTCAAAGAGAATGTGGCTCTGCCAACAACTTGATTTTGAACTTTTAAACTCCAAAATTGTGAGACAATAGATTTCTGTTGTTTTAAGCCGCTCAGTTTGTGGTACTTTGTTACAGGAATCCTAGGAAACAATTTTAAATTATTATGTTTTCTTGATAAATTGATCCCTTTATCATTATGTAATGTTTCTTTTTATATTCTGTGTTCCGAAGGCTACTTTTTCTGATCTTAATTTAGCCATGACAGCATTATATTGTTACTTGCAGTTATCTTTTTCTGTTACTCTACCTTAAAATATACTTACTTTTTTCCCATAGCTGTGTCCAGTCTGCATGTAAGGTCATAAAAGAATTATCTTCTGATTTTTTTTTCTTTTGTTTCTAGCATTTATATTTGATTCCTTTTTTTATAGTTTCCTGCTCTGCTGAAATTTCCCACCTGTTCATGTAAGTTTCCCACCTTTTCCCCTAGATCTTCTAATATGTGAATTTTAGTTACTTTAAATAACCTTTCTCATAGTTCTAACATCTGCATTCTCTCTGAGAATGGTTCTTTTGATTGCTTTGTCTCTTCACAGTGGGTCATTTTTTTCTTAGTATTTTAAGCATCTCTTAATTTTTGGTTTAATATCAGTAGAGACTGGGATGTGGATACTATTTTATGCCCAGAAATGTGGGTGCCTTTTTGTACGTCAGGCAATTTGTGTGGGGAGTTCAGTCAGTCCAGGCAATAGGTGAGCTCATTTGGGTTTCTTATCATCATTGTTACTTTAAGCACAACACAGACTTCACAGATTCCTCCATTCCTTCCACTTGAATTTGTCCTTAGTATGGATCCTAGGGTCCTAGAGATTTTGTCTCACTGTTTCTGCTCCACTCTCTGGCAGATCCTCTATGCCTGTGCCACTGAGGACTTCTCCCTACTCTCTTTCCTTTCCCCATGAGTAGATTGCTGTTGCTTGATACTCAGTACCAGGCTTATGGTCGGGGTAGGGGAACTCCTTCATTCTCCTGATCCAGCATCACTCTTAAGCAGACCTTGCGGGGTCTTCTCAGTGGGCCTTCTGATTGTTCTTGTCTGTACCCTGCATGACAACCAGACTTTGCCTTGTGTCTGTGGCAGGTCACAGGCATGAGAGCTTTTCTGGTCCCTCTTCCAGTAGTAGCAGACCTCTCCTTTATATCAGTACAGAACCCTGGCTCAAAGAGGGTTTTTTCCCTTTCTCCTAAATGAAAGGGCTTTTGCTTTTATTCTACCCCTGAAGCAGTAGATTTTTGCCTGGTCCTCTGGTAGTATAGAATGTCTTATCTCTCTTCCAGGCCCTGGGATGAGAGCATTTGGTATTCCTCCCCTATCAGCCTAAGGGTTTTGATTCATTTTAAGAGTGAGATTAGGGGAAGTGGGTGGTATTTGTGCCTGTCCTCCTTAATACCAAGTTACATTCTATCTCGAAACTTTCTGATTGTCCAAACCACCTTCTTTGTTCTTTGTGGCTCCCAGTCATTGAGGGTGTGCTAAGACCTGTGAGTGTCCCAAAGCTGAGGGTTTCAGTCAGCAGTAGGTGCAGGCTGATTGGAAGCCAGAGGCTCTGGCAGCAGCTTTTTAAAGTTTGCAAGTAGACTTCTTTTAGGGGAAGACTGGGAGCTGGAAATTGAGCCCTGGTGGGGAGCAGGGGTGGGGGGTGGGGCAGGATAGCCTATTAAAAAACTGTTTGTGTGCTGCAGTCCTGTGGGACCTTGTGAACAGAAGCCCCAGTGGCCATGAGAACTGAGTGACCAAGGGATCCATCTTCTTGGTGGCAGCCATGAAAGCAGAAGCGCCAGACCTGTGCACAAGCTCTTTCCAGGGAGATATTGGTGATTTGGAGAGGGCTACAGGGAAAATGCAGAGGTGGTGTCTCCTGGCTTCTCTGGTAGCAGGGGAGGATTGCACTTCTTAGATGTGTGTTAAGTTAGGATCCTGACACTCAGGCTGCAGCTTTTAAGATGTGCAGCTAGACCTCTTTCAGGGAAGGACTGGGGGACTGGCATTTCTATCTGCTGTCTCAGCACTGAGCACTGGGGGATAGTCAAGCTGAGTTCCTTGAGCTAGTGTAGAACTGTGCGATTTTGGTTTGGTTTTGCTGTTGTCTTATGGTCTCATGGATGTGAGCCTCATTGGCTTTCAGAGCTAGGTGTTCTGGAGGGCCTCTCTCACAGGTGAAAGTCTTAATTGGGGTGCTGGATGTTGGGTCCAAAAATCTTCACTCTTCAAGAAGTTGTGAGTTTTGAGTTCCTTCCCAATTGGATGCTACTATGTTGGAGGTGGATTTATGGCGAGAGTGTGTCACAGCCTTTACCTGTTACTATGTGCGTATTTTCTTGTCATCTGATAATGTAGCTCTGCTAGTTATAGGATTTCTTCAAGAGGGAACTGATACATGTGTAACTGTAGATTTAGTTTGTCCATCGGAGGAAATGAGTTCAGGAACCTCTTATGTCATCATCTTGGACTGGAACGCCTGATGTTAATGGTTTTAACTGTTTCTTTAAGTGGTGAGATGAATCTATCTGCAAATGAATAGGTTTTATTATATCAGCATTGGGCCTCTTTGGTGTATATCGTTTTCATAATTACTTAAAATATTTTTTTTCCTTTGGCCTTGGATTGTTAAAATTGGTGTTTTGTTTTTGGTTTTTTGGTGGTGGGGGGAGGGTTTCCTTCCAGGCATTTAGTTTAACAGTGCCATTGGATTATCAGATTGTTTTAATCAATTTCTGTGCCTTTCTCAAATTCAGGTAAAAACCTATAGTAAAAATCATGTAATATGAGCTGTA
This sequence comes from Martes martes, assembly GCF_963455335.1. NCBI lineage: Eukaryota > Metazoa > Chordata > Mammalia > Carnivora > Mustelidae > Martes > Martes martes. The sequence goes on along the minus strand of NC_137889.1, from coordinate 67,161,642 downwards.
GCTGAATAACATAGAACTGCAGAGGCTACTAAATCTACCATTGTGAGCATTTTAAGTGATTTAGATTCTACATAGGCACGATAAGTAAAATGGAATACTTACTTTTTCCCAGGCTGTGTTTGTTAAATTGAAATAGTGGGGTAGGTTTATGTTTAACACCACTTGCAAGAAAGTGTGTTTTCAAGGGATTAAAAACTGCTCTGGTACTTGAAAACAAAAGTGCTTATTTGTTAACTCTAAAAGCCACAGTAGTGTGCCAATGAAATTTTTTTCTTGACAATATTAAATAAAATGTAGAGTGTGTGAAGATAAGTGCCAAACCATTTCAGCCATATATAGCATATGACAAAATACCCTAAAAGCCAAGGTTGAGTAAAAATGCTGATCAGGCTGTTTGTTATACTTGTCATTTAGATAAAAGAGCTGCTACAACTGACACAAAATAGTACTGCACCCCCTAACAGTGGCAACATTGCTTAAATGACAGAGGCTATCCGTTTATTTTCTTCTCTTGGCGGTGGGGGAAGAAGGCAGGTGGTGGAAAAACAGAATAAAATTCAGTGGCTTCTTTAAAAAGCTTTAGCAGCACAGAGAATTTTAAAGGCTCTTATTGGGTTCATGGATATGGATGTATAAATATAGAAGTTAAGAGAAAAGTAAAACCATAAACTTTGGGGACAATATTTTCCTTTTTGTTCACCTTTTTTTTAAAGCTGTTTTTGCAAAGCATCTTTCGGTGTCCTCAAACAAGATATTCTTTTCTTTTTTTTTTTTTTTTTTTTGTTCAGCTATGAAACCTTCTGCTAAAGTGATACCCATACACATTAGATAAGTAGGGATAAAAATGTAACTAGCACATTTTCAAAAGGATATTTAAGCCAAACCTCCCACGAAAGGATTCTAATGACTTTGCAAAATCAGCATCAGCATTTTTATCAATCCATACAACCGGAATCATTCTAGGATTTGCTGGTCAATTTAGTTATAAAGTTGGTTCTAAATTTTGCCCCTGCCACTGGTTTAGGTAGCCAGTCATTAATTGTCATTTAACTTCTCTGACTCTGTTTCTTTGCCAAAAATTAGGAATGCTAATAGGTTTATATATTAAGGGGTTGATGAGAATATGAAGTAATTTATGACAGAGTCTTAGAACCTTCACTTAAATCCAATACGTAGTAGCATTGTCATCAGATAGAGTGGACCCTTTAATCTGTATGTTATTTATTTCTTGTAATCTTCCAAACCAGATCACTATTCTGTAATCAGAAATTATCATCTTTCATGATATCACATTTGCCAATAATCCATTCCCTTTCATCCTCTGAATTTGAAGTTTTTTGGTTTAATCCATTCATGAATATTAGATACCTTTTGTTTAATTAATATTCCGTCCTTTAATCTGGCATTTTTATAACATATAACATTGGATTCCTGTAACACGGAGTTCAACCATCTTGTTATATTTTCCTTGCTAGTTTTTATCCCTTATTTTGCAGTGGCCCTCTTCAGTGTCTATAGGCCTATCCTACTTACAGGAAAAAAAATAATATAAAATGTCTGTTGCACATGACCTCTTAAATGCTGTAGGACAGGCTTTATGTGTAGTCATAGAATTAAAAGAGCTTTCCAGTTTCCTAATCATACCAAATGAAGATGACATTGGCGATAGCTTTAGGTTAGTCATCCAGATCCTAAGCAAGATCCTAAAAATCGTTGTGTTCTTTTACCTCCCCTTCCTGAGCCCCTTTTTAGTTTTGACGTCTCTTCACCACTCCCTTATAAGCACAAAATGTATCTTTTATGATACCCTATCCTTCAGTGTTTCCAGAGGCCTTATTTCTGTATTTTATGCACCAGATTGATCCTTTACTTTTTCTTCAATCTTCTCTTCTGCATCTCATCCCCCAGATGTTTGGATCTAATGATTTTCCAAAGAAGGCCTTCACAGAAAGATGTAAAAAAAACTCTTTTGAGACTTGGGTTTTAAAAGAGAAATTTGTTAACTCAAGCAAATCTCTGCTTTGTTGAATTTGTGAGATTCCTTGCCAATTTCCTTTGGCTTTCTTCTTAGTAACTACAATCATGATCCATCATTTAGGAACTTCACTTCTGAAAAGTTGGTATAAATTAGAACAGTTCACATATAAATCTCAAAAGGAAGAAGGATTTATGTCAGTCATGGTGGTAATAACAGTAAAAATAACATTGATGGCGGCTACGATTGTGAAGTACTTTCTTTGTGCCAGGATCTCTGCTAAGCACTTTACATATATTATTAGCCTTTATGCCAACCTATTAAATAAATATTGTATTTGAAAAATGAAAACATAAGAAATTGTTGAAATTAGAAAAAACAATTTGTAATTAATACAACAGTTTTAGATGGATAAAATGACCCCAAGACTGGATTTTTGAGTACTGAATTTGTGTCTCCTAAATTTCTGTTGACTTTGAACTAGGTTACTCAAAATACTTCTTCATTTTTAAAACAGGGATTGCTAGCTCACATATTTACCGTGAGAATGTGTAATAATGTCTTATAAACTGCAAAGTGTGTGCTGGGGGTATTAATTAAATAACTTCAGGTAAGAGTTCCTAAAATTAAAAAAAAAAAAAAACTTAGAATGTATCAATGCTATAAAAGCCATTTCTTTTTACATCCAACTTTTACTAGTGATTAGATGAGAAAGTCTGTTATGTGCCTTTGAACGGGTCTGTGAATCCAAAGCTGTTTGTTTTTAATTGATGTAGTAGAAGATAGTTGTAATTTGCTTGACATTTCATATGCTTTTCATAGTAACATTTGGATGCCCTTTGGACTTTTAAAAGTAATTTTGCTTTTGGTTATTTTCTTGAGGAAGGGTAATTCAGTTTATTGGGACTACTTTGTACTGTGAGCCTTCTGACAGGTAATGCACAGTACTGTATGTACCATTAGAAGATCATGGTGTTTAATTACATTCTTTTCTAAGACTACTAATTTCATCAGGCTTATTTGAATTTTTTCTTAAATATTATTCATCAAATAAGCTGCAAAATAGTAATAAATATTATCATGAATAATTTATTGTGTGCCACGCACTGAGCTGGGCATTTCACACAAAGTATTTTTGTTTCTCTACTAATTAGCAAAATTACTTCTCAGAGAAGGTAATAAAAAGATGTTTTTTTATTGCAGTACTCTTAAGAAACCTGATTTAGAAAGTTTTGTTTTGCATATCATGTTCTGGAAGGTATTAGTATTTTTGCAACAGAATATTTATCACTCTACCACAGTTGTCAGTTTTGCTATTTCTGAGATAAGAATGTGCTAGGAATAGTGATTTTTTTTTCCTATTTATAAATTTTCAAGAGTTTTGGTGTTCCTTTTTTTCTTTTATTTGTCTTTTCCGACTTCAATCTAAGTTCTTATTTCCATTTTTTTACAAACATAATGCTTCTGTTACTAGTCCTGGTACTCTAATTTTTAAGTCATTCTATTTTATTTGAATGACTTTTTAATTTTGTTGTGATTCAAGTTTTATTCTGTAAATTTAAAAAATCTTATATAATATTATTTGTTAGCTTTTTGTAATTTTTAAAATTACTTTTCTATATCCTAGAGCTATTTATTTTTACCTTGTTCTGACCTTGAATTGCACCTCTCTAATCAATACCTATTTTTTATTGATTTTTTTCAGGAAGTTATGACCATTTTAAATGACCAGTATTTTTGTTCTTCTTCCTTTAATCAGTTTGGTGATATTAAAAAAAAAAAAATCTGTCAAGCTTTTCTAGTTAAATTGTACAAAGAGCTCCTTGTATAAGATATTGCTGGGCATCCTCCTGAATTGCCCTCCAATTGTTACTCTTAATATACTGTATAAGTAAGAGAAGCCATCAGCATTTACTTTTTAGTTCTTTTGCAGAGATGAATAAACATCTTGAAATGCTGATTTAGACAATGTTTTAAAAATGCTATGAAGCACTTTGGTGTATGACTGACTCTTGCTTAGTTAAATGTTTTGCAGCTTTATAACATAGTTGAATTCAGCTCATCTTTTAAAGCAGTTGTCAGAAAAATATGGGCCAGCATGGTAGAATGTATTAGCTCAATACATTGTCTCCATTTTATTATGAAGCTGCTGAGGAAGCTGTGATATACAGCACTGTCATTACAGATCTATTGTTAGGACGGTTCCACAGTCTTCTTTGCACTGCCATTAATTTATAGCAGTAAACAATATGTAGCCTTCCAACTGCAGCAAAGCAGAATCTTTTAATGAGGTGGATGTTATTACCACAATAAATCAGTGCTTTCACGTAATGTATAATTCAATGTGTGTATTCCCACTGTAACTTCTCTGAGTAAGCTGATAGTGTATCATTGTCATTGCACAGCTCCACTGGTTTTGTTTTTTTTTTTAACCTTCTTTTATTTGGGGACTTCTTTTTTATATGCTTACAAATAAATGTGGCACGTCTTGATAGCTGTCCTGTAGCAAGCTTCAGAAACCAACTGTAACAATAACAGCCAGAATCAATACTGTGGGTTCTACCTATATGGATCTCTGCACGATGCCATTTTTTTTCTCGGATGCTAGTGAAATCAATCCTAATTGGTTTTAGCATTATATTCAAGAAACGTGATTCTGTAACTATTGATTTTGGAGGTATACTCATTTTAAGAGTAATAAAAATAGGAGCAGATAAAGTGAATACTTAATATGCTGCAAAACTATACAAAAGGAGCATTGATTCTATTTTTAATTCACATAATTTGTCTTCCAATGATTTTATTCCTTCGCTCTTTCCTTTTGTATGGCTCAGTGTTTAGGGAAAACAGCTAAAATACATTTAAAGGCATTCCAGATTGATTCTGTAACAAAGATTTCTTGGAGTCACTTCCATTCTTAACTGGCATAAATTTAGTAAATCAGATTTAATTCTTCTGTACAAAAACTAATGCTTTAAAAGATGGCATTTTAAATTAGTATACTGAGATACTGATCTAAAATAGTAATCGATGAAAGATTTTTAAGAATTTGCTTGTAAAGTTAAAAAAAAATGACAATATAAAATGTTGATTCAAACCAGGCTATAGAAAGGGGACAGTGCTAAAGATAGTTTTCAAAAATAGTTAATTAATTTAAGAAAGATAGTGAAAATGATGAATTTAAAATGTTGCTTTAAATTACATATTAACATGAAAAGCAGTTTAAAAACTAGTTTAACTTTGCTTCATTTTTAACAGAATATTTCGGAAAACGTCTATTTTAAAGCCCCTATTTGTTATCTATTTCAGGTTAGCATACCCCCTATAAATAAGAAGATACTTAAGATATTTTCTTTCTCTTTTAAATGAAGTAACTAACTCCTAAGTGCTCATTTAAGAAAGTCACCTTTTTTTTTTCAGTGAAATGGTAATTGTATTTCAAATAAGGAATAGAGATTTTCTAGAGATCAGAATGTTTTATGAGAATGAGTTAATACTTAAAGCAGGTGGTTTTTAAAATTCTTGAAGACCTCAGACTCCTTTGAGAATCTTAGTACTCTGTATGTCTTCCTTAAGAAAATGTACATGTGCATAATCACAGAAAATTTTGCATGCTTTTTAATGAAATTCATGTATCCCCTAAATAACAACAGGTGCAGCAATAATAGTAATATCAGCTAACATTTATTTAGCTCTTATCTTACCAAGTAATGTTCTAAGGGTTTTACAGGCTATTGTTTTATTCAAACTTTACCCCAATTCTGAAAGATAATCTTAAAAGTAATAGCATTCATTGAGTGTTGTCAGGCATGGTTGGTAGGACTTTACATGTAATTACTCATTTTATTTTCCAAAACAACCTTCAGACTGGGTATTATTACTCTTCCAGTGAGCCCACATTCTACAACACTTCGCTGTACTGCTTTTCAGCCTTCTGCTCTAATGTATCGTTTTCTGGTATAAGCTTGTAATCTGCCTTCTATTATTATAAACACACACAAACACACACACACACACACACAAACTTGATTGATTGATTTCAGGCAGGGAAGTTTTTATCCTCTAAATTCTGCTTTTATTCATACTTGTAGAAATTTCTAGATTTACACTTAACCCCTTTTGACTCCTATTCCCTGCACTCTGCATTCCCTTCCAGTTTTCTTTCGTCCTCTTTTCAGAAGCTATTGTAAATTAATTCTCTAACATCAAGATTCTATTTCTGGTTCTTGCTTCTGATTACCTAAACAGGATTTTATAAGTGTTTTCCAAAGTATTATGTAGTAATATTCACTTCATGTAATTGTCTTTATGAAAATACTTGTTATGGTCTGATTAAAAACCTGTATTCAACAGAAACTAGACTCACTGAGAAATGACAGGTTTCTCCCTCCACTTACATGTGCATGTTTAATCTGCACTGGAAAAAAATTTTCCATCCACTTTCTGAATGTAAGCACCATGTTTTAGCTTCAGCAGAGTATATATATATATATATATAAAAATATATATATATTTAAATTGACTTTCACACTTGCTGATAGGATGGCATTTGAAGAAAGAAATAAAAGTTGATTACATTTATGTGTTCTTGTTTTGTTTTGTTTTTCTTCCACACTGGCAGCCAATAGGAGCTTTAAATCCAAAAAGAGCAGCATTCTTTGCAGAGCGTTATGAATCATGGGAAGATGATCAAGTTCCAAAGTTCCACTATGGTACTCATTACTCAACTGCAAGTTTTGTTCTTGCATGGCTGCTAAGAATAGTAAGTTCAACTTGAGTAATAAACCATGAATAACTAAATTCAATGTTGTGGAGAATATGCAATGATTGAAAGTTGTCAGCATCTTTTTTAAGTGCTAAATTTTTTTTCAGTGGTTAGATCTCTAATTACAAACATCTCTTTATCCCATTTGGTATGTATTTGATAACATGTTACTATAGAATAGCCTGAAAAATGTTTCACCTGGAAATAATATGAATATTTTTCTTAAATGTGCCTCTTCAGATGGTTGATATCTCATCAGATCCTAAATTATAACATAGGTTATTTTGAAATATAGTGTATTAAAAGAACTAAATAAGATTTTGTTAAGATAGCATATATTCATATATTTTAGAAACTTCAGTTGCCGCAAATGGAATAAGGTATGTTTGTAGGTTACACCAAGGCTACTGTGTATTGATAATATATTGGTTAAACAAGAAATGTTTCTGTAAAATTGAAAGGTGATTCATCTACTAGAAAGTAATTTCTTTGGGAAAGCATTAGCAGCACATCATTAATTAAAGCTTGTTAGTAGAGTACAGGCAGACATAAATCCTAGAAGTAATTTATAGTGCTTAGCTAATTTCAAGCAATTATCTACTAATATGTGTTTAAGTGTTCTTTAACTAAGAGGAGGCTTTTAAATCTTCCAAACATTTTTCTTTTGTTAATCATAAATTAAATATTGAGCCATAACAATAGGAATATTACATATTAGACTATTTCCCTATACTATGAAGAAAATCTAATTTATGTTTGAATTTTATTAATAAGTTGTTCTTGGAGAGAGTCTGAAAAATGTTGCAAATGCCAAATTTTGGAAACATTTCTTCTGAAACAACAATAATTTTAAAACATTAATATAATAATTTAGATATAATTTCCATTCTGTGCCTAGTTTGTATTTAGCTGGCTAATGTCTATTATTCATAAAAGTATCTAAATATAATGATTTATTTAAAAAACCATATTTTTATACATGAGGAAACATACGGATTTTTTTAATTGCTTATTTTTTAGGAACCTTTCACAACTTATTTCCTCAATTTGCAAGGGGGTAAATTTGATCATGCAGATCGAACTTTTTCATCAATTTCCAGAGCTTGGCGAAACTGTCAGCGTGATACATCTGATATTAAGGTACAGAAATGGCTCATTTTAAAGTTACCAATACCATTGTGTTCTTTGTTGAATGAATGTTGACAATTTCTTTCTTGCAGCGTAGCACTGTTTACTAAAGAGAAGCCTCAAAGGCTTTAATTAAATGGCCAAGAACCACTGTACAGAATCTGTCTGTCTCTGCCTCTCTGTTCTTTGTCTGTTTCTACCTGTCATATGTCTCCCTGTCTCTTTCTCTTTAGTTATAGAATGGTTGTTTTTTCTCCTTGGAATATTTTTGAAGGAAAAATACAGTAGTATGAACGTAAGGTAGCATGCTCAATGTCATTGCAAACTCAATAAATAAAATTATTACAGTCAGAAAAATGCTGTGAGAAGACTCTCAGCCTTTAAATTTATTTAGTTTTATTTTGCTTCATTTTATTTTAAAGATCCCATGTCTCTTTGCGTAAGGTAATCATCTTTAACTTGCTATGAATTCTAAATTCATACCTGACTCTGCTTGGTTGCACTGTTATTGAGGGAAGAGAAGAGTTCTATCTATACGTATGTTCACTACTGTAAAAAAATCAAAAACAATAGCTAACCTAATCCCTACTAGACCTTTGCTTCCACCCTCAGAAGTATTTTATTTTCACGACATATTGTCTCTTTCTGCTAGGTACTGTGTTAGATGCTCTTGAATATAATGAGATACGCCTATGGATGTGAAATTCCTTATCGTCTCATAAAGAAATATGACTTCTATAAATATTTATACTACATGGAAGAAAATGATAGGCACCATGTAAGAAATATTGGGGTTTAAAAGAAGAAAAGTTACATTACTAATATTTATGGTACTATAGAGTACCTTTAAAAACTTTAATATAATAATTATATCTTTTAGGTGTGATACTTTGCAGACTATAAAATGTATTCACATGCTATATCTTAAAATAGAGCATAACATTGCTTATATCAAAGGTATTTTATTGAAGAAGATTATATCATATGCAGAATAACTTTTTATGTTGGGACATCTATAGGGTTTTTTTCATATTGCAAATAATGTATTCTGAGATACTCTTGAAATTATATATCATATTCTTTAAGAGTCATCAGTAGAGGGCTCCTGGCTGGGTCGATCGGTAGAACATGTGACTCTTGATCTGAGGGCTCTGAGTTCAAGCCCCACTTTGGGCCTAGAGCTTACTTTAAAAGTGGGTAATTAGATAACAGTAAGTCATAGTAGCTAATAGATTTATTAATTATTTTTGAATTCTTCTAATCTTAAAACTATTGAGTTACTTAACTCCTTTGAGATGTAATAAGGGATATAGATATATGAAAACAGTGATAAGCCTAACTTTTTTGTTGTCAGATTGAAAACGTGGTTTTTAAAAAATTTGTTAATTCTTTCATTTGTTAAGCACCTCAAGACCAAGTTATAACTGTGTACTTAAGTTTGGTACTTGAAATTGAAAACAATAAACAACCAAAAAAACAAAAAACAATAAGAACAAAAATAAAATTATGAATTTGAAGATTATTTTTTTCTGTTCCATAATAAGCAGATAGTGTATATCTTCAACTTTCTACCTCCGAGTACTAGACATTTCTTCTTCATGCTTTGTTAGACAAGAAGTGCAGATGATAGATCCTTGTAGTTCTGTCGTCTCTTTTTCCCTGAATCTTAGCCTTTTTTCACTCAAGATTCTTCAGTTAGCACAAGTCTGGTTCAGTTTTCCCAAACACTTACCTTAAAATACCGTACTTGGAAAAAAATTTAAAATGCACACAAAACAGCTGCAACATTAAAAAATAAAAAATAAAGCCCAGAGGAACTTCTTTACCTTTCTTCCTAATTTTCTTATTCCTTCACACGTAATAAAGACTTAAATTCATCTAACATTCTTTTGAATGCCTCAGCAGGCTTTAATAAAAAAGCTCCAGCTACTAGACAAATATAGAATTTCAATTCTTGCTATTGTGCTACTTAATTTCTGGCTTTCTGGCAGTGTTATATAAAACATCTATATGAAGAAGTAGAGTACAGGATTAAGTAAAAGTTAAAAAAATTTTTTAAAATTCTAAGTATCAAGTTGATTTGGCCTGAATAAAAATATAGTTTCATTCATGAATTTTATTTAATTACGTTCAGAGGCACAGAAATTTTCTTTAGGACTATTTGCAAAAGCTACTTGCTCTTATAACTAATAGGTATATTCTCCTTTTTTTTTTTTTAACCACAAAATGTCTGTAGGGTAGGTAGGACATTGATAAATTACATTTTTTATATTGATAACTAACTAATTTAGTCCTTACAACTTTTCAAGTACTTTGGAAAGTATGTAATACATGGTTCCAGACGCTATTTAAAGGGCCTTCTTACACATGGCTAGATGGTCCTTGTAAAACTGAGGAGGTATTTAATCTTGCTTCTTTTCTTGTATCCTCCCTTTTTAAAAGTGTTACATTTTAACACCTTAGAAAGCACATTAAAGTTATTATAGTAATATAATGTATAAGAATAAATGTATAAGAAAGCACATTTTAAGTCATTATAGTAGTATAAGTATTTGATTGAGATACAACATTGCATTTCAGATGGAGTCATATTAATTATAGTCTGATCTCTTTTTGTATTGTCTTGTTGAAGTTTCTGGAAATAATAAGAAAGATATTAAACAGTACACAGAGGATAGTGAAACATGGGTGATGAGAATCACTTTATTGAGTGTATTCTAAAATATATAAGAAAGAAAGAAAGAAAGCAAGCAAGCAAGCAAGCAAGGTTGCTTGATGAATATGATATGCATTTTCTAAAATATTTTCCTAACATTTTACAAAAATGAAGAGTTGTGGGGTGCCTGGCTGGCTCAGTCAGTAGAGCAGGCACCTCTTCATCTCAGGGTTGTAAGTTTGATCCCCACTTTGGGTGTAGGGATCACTTAAAGATAAAATCTTTAGGGGTGCCTGGGTGGCTCAGTTGGCTAAGTGTCTGCCTTCAGCTCAGGTCATGGTCCCAAGGTCCTGTAATCAAGCCCCCCATCTGGCTCCTTGCTCAGCAGGGAGTCTGCTTCTCTCTCTCCCTCTGCCGCTCCCCCTGCTTATGCATTCTCTGTCAAATAAATAAAATCTTAAAAAAAAAAAAGTCTTTAAAAAAATGAAGTGTTTTGAAATAGATAGAAGATTAATTTTTCAGGGAAAATAATAACATGATAACATTTTTAGTACTTAACTCTTTTTGCACTGAAAGGGAACTTTAATATCTTAGAAACCCTAATTCTTGCTTTCTGCTAATACTCAGAGAATAACTTACTAAAAAATAATGGTTATCCCTATGAAATAGAATTAAAAATACGATTTTTTTCAGGAAAGAAAAAGACTTTATTACATTTTACTAAAGCAGTCTTTAAATTTTAGCATGACTTACCATTTTAGAGTTCTGGGGATCATTTAATTTTGTATTTTTGTGTATCACTGGTGGCTTCATTTCAGATACGACCCTCAATTATGCTTTTCATTCTGTCTGGATAAGCTGTCAGAAGTGTTGATCAGTTCTTTAAGCAGGCTTACTGCTGTTTGGGGTGCCTGGGTGGAGCAGTCAGTTGAGCATCTGACTCTTGGTTTCAGGTCAGGTCCTAATCTTATGTTTGTGAAATAGAGCCCCACTTTGGGCTCCATGCTCAGCTCAGAGTTTGCTTGAGTTCTCTCTCCCTCTCCCTTTGTCCCTCCCCCTGCACTCTTTCTTGTTCTCTCTCTCTTTAAAATAAATATTTTTTTTTTAAAAAGTAGGCTTAAAAAATAATGCAAGCCACAATTGCCAGACACATGTGTAATTTTAAATTTTCTTATGGTCACACTTTATAACATGAAAAGAGCCATGTGAAATTAATTTTGTTATCCAAAATATTGTTATTTCAACATGTTACCAATATAAAGTTATTACTTAGATATATTGCACTCTTTTTTCATACTGTTTTTGAGATCTGGTATGTATTTTATATTTATAATAACACATCTCTATTTAGACTAGCCACATTTCAGGTGTTCAATAGCCACTTGTAGCTAATGGCTCCTATCAAGCCATGTATGCTTAGGACAATATTTCTGATGTTGTACTTCATTTAAATATTGATAGGTAGTAGCAATAATAGGTATTCTTGAAGATTGAAATAGGATGTCCTAAAATTGGGTTGGTGAATTATCATTGTGATAAATAATATTTTTAAATCCCCAGCAGATTTTGTGTTCCAAGTCTTAAAAAACTCACTTAAGGGGTACCTGGATGGCTTAGTCAGTTAAAGCATCAAACTCTTGATTTTGGCTCAAGTCATGATCTCAGGGTTGGGAGATCAAGCCCAGGATCAGACCCTGCCTTGGGGATAGAGCCTGCTTAAGCTTCTCTCTCCCTTTCCTTCTGCCCTGCACTGCACCTCTCGCCTCCCCCCAACCCTCCACCCCCATGTGCTAGCCCGTGTGCATCCTCCCTCTCTCTCTAAATAACAAACAAACAAAAAAACTCACTTAAGTTTAGAAACATAAGTGCAAAATAGATTACTGAATTATTATGGCCAAATTTTGTGAAGCCAATCATGGACTCATAAAATTTGAATTAATTTGACTAGGTAATCACATCTAAATATTACATAAATATCTAAGCTTTTCTATGCAGTTCATGTCACTGATTATTCCCCTGGCTTGAGGCAACATACTCATTTCAGGGACCTTAGTGTCAATACATTTAATTTAATGATTAAGTACAGTCAGACTTGCTCAATTTAAACTCTTTTCCTTCTCTCCCATAGAAATAATTAATATTTAGAGTTGAATAGTGGAAGGAATCATAAATATCACCTAGGTTCATTATTTCAGAATGGAGCTCAATAATAGTATATGGATCTAAAATGAACATTGTTGGAGAATCATGCTTCACCAGAACCCCAGAATTTAGGACAATAATAGAGTACTAGAATAACCTATGCTGGAATTTTAGTAAAATTTGACTAAAAAGTTTGAGGGAGTCCTGAGATAATATTTAATTTTAAACTTTTTATTTTAATTATATTTATACATTGTCAGGCCCTGGTTGTAATATAGTACCAAATAAGACACAGCCATTGCCTCTAATGAACTTACTCCTTAGAAGAGATACTGACAATAAAACAGTCCCAGCAGTTCAGTATAATTAAGGCTATGTGGGCTCCTATTATAGCATGAAGAGTGGAGAGAGGAGAGGAAATCCAAGGCCTAACATGAGGGGCCATATAAGTTTTGGTAAGGAGGTTGAAATTTATCTAGGGACAGTAAGGAGACATTGGGTTGGGGGAGAAAAGAGACATGAGCAGATTTTGTGGTTTTAAGAGAACACTGTGGTTGGAGTTTGAAGATATATTGCACTCTAAGCAAGAGTGAAGCAATCAGTAAGCTGTTAAAGTAATGACGAGAGAGACAGTGGAGTCTTGAATTCAGTAGTGGCAATGGTAGAAGAGAAATGTAGGTGAATTTAATATATGTTTAGAAGGTAAGAACTGTTGACATCTGGTGATTGATTGGTCTTGTAAGTTGAGAAACAGAGAGAGAAATTAAATTTGACTTGGACATGTGTGTAAAGAACACAGAAGAGCAGGTTTAGTTAGGAAATAAGTATCTAGCTCCCTGCCTTCAGGCAAAAAACTTCCTATGACAACTGAACTAAAATCCTCAAAAACACACCTAAGTCAGCATTTATTGATTATTTATCACATGCAATATATACTAGATAGCACTTGGAGTCAAAGGGTAATGTAAACATAGTACTTTATTTCACATACCTTCTGATGAGAAAGACAGGTATATATAAAACTATTTTTAATACAACTTAGATAGTGATAAGTGGCATAATAAGATAATTCTGACTGGGGAGGTGAGGTTGTGAGTCACATAGAGTGAGACTGGACTTGTATCTCAAAGGATGCCAGAGAGTCCTAACAAACCTCCCAGATTTATGTCTCTAGCCTGTATGTTATCCTGGTATCTGACTCCCTCCTTGATATCTCCCTTTATATATCTCAAAATGAACATATTCAAAACCAAATTCCCAATCTTTGTTCCTTTATTCCTTTATTTCTTCGAACCTGGTCTTCTCATAGTCTTTGCCATCTTAGTAACTAAGATGGTTTCCCAGTTGAAAGTAAAAGCCTGAGTCCTTAAATATAAGCCTCCATGCCATCTACCTCTGCCCTCCAAAATCCTATTAGGGGCTTGACCTCTTTTTGTACTATTTGCCCCCTTACTCAGTCTGTTCTAACTAAGCAGGACCTCCATGGTATTCTTCAAATATTCCAGTATCTTCCCAATTCAGGGCCTTTGTTTTTAATTTTCCTTTTTCCTGAAAAATTCCTTTATATAGCTTCATTCCTTCACCCTTTCCAAGTCTTTGTTCAAATGTCACCTTCTTATTAAGGACTTCTCTGTCCTCTCCATTTAAAATTACATCCCTGACCGCAACCTTTTTACTCACTTCCAGTTTCATTTTTTTCATGTTACTCACCATCTGATATAAATATATTTATTTGCTTTTTATGTCTTATCTTGATGGAACGTTAGCTCCATGACAGCATGAATTGGGCTGTTTTGCTCAGTGGTTTTTTCCTAGAGCTTAAAGCACTACCTGGAACATAGTGGACACTAAATAAAATTTTTATTAAATTAATACTTTGTGAATTCTGAGCAAGGAAAATGACATGAGTAAAGTCAGATTGACAAAATTGGCACATTGGGGAATGTTTATTAGTCTGCTAACTGGTCTTACATGCTTTGGTGTGTAGGAAACATAAAGGAGAGATGCTGAAAGGCCATTGTGATCTCATATAAAGGTTCTTGGTAACATTCTAAAGATATTTGGCTTAGTTCTATAGGTCAGTTCAGCAAAATTTTTCTGCAAATAGCCAGATAATAAATATTTTTCGATTTACAGTCCATATCACAGCTACTCAGTTCTACCACTGTGGTGTAAAAGCAGCCATAGGCAATATGTATACAAATGATTGTGACTATATTACAATACAAGTTTATTTACAGTAACAGCTGGCAGGTCATTTTTGTTCCATAGGCTGTAGTTTACCATCCCCTGCTACAGGTCATGAGGAACCATTTAAGATTTTTGAGCGGAAGTACTGTGAAAGAAGAAAGAGCTTTGGCAGCAGTATGGAAAATAGATCCCACTGGGGGAAAAGTGGATGAGATGCGAAAAAAAGATGAGAGCTGGAGGTCAGGAGAAATGTTAGGAGGATTACAGTTAGTTAAAGGGAAAGATGATAAAAGCCTCAACTAGTTAAGTGGTTAAGGGGATGAATTCAGGGGATGGGTTAATTCTTCAGAATTCAGCATTTGGTTGGCTATAGGGATAGAACGACAAAGTTGTTTATTTTTTTTATTCATTTGAAGTATGGTTGACATACAATATTATATTAATTTCAGGTGTGCAACATAATGCTTCAACATTTATATAATTACAGAGTGATCACCATGATAAATGTAGCTACCATCTGTCACCATACAAAGTTATGTTATTAACTATATTCCTTATGCCATACATCTCTTTGACTTATTTTATAACTGGAAGTTTGTTCCTTTTTTTTTTTTTAAGATTTTATTTTTTAAGTAATCTCTACACCCAACATGGGCCTTAAACCCACAATCCGGAGATCAAGAGTAACATGCTCCACCGACTGAGCTGTCCATGTGCCCCGGAAGTTTGTTCCTTTTAATCACTTTCACCTACCTCCCTCAGCCCCCTACTTCCCCTCCTCTCTGGCAACCACCAGATTGTTCTCTGTACCTGTGAGTCTGTTTCCATATTTGTTTGTTTGTTTGTTCATTTTTGGTTTTGGACTTCACATTTAAGTGAAATCATAGGGTATTTCTCTTTCTCCATCTGACTTATTTCACTTAGCAGAGTACCATCCAGATCCATCTATGTTGTCAGAAATGGTAAGATTTCTTTCTTTCTTTCTTCTTGTTTCATGGCTGAGTAACATTCCTCCTATCTGCCTACCTATCTATATATGTACATGCACGTGCACGTGCACACACACACACACACACACACACACATTTTCTTTATTCATTCATCTATTGGTATACCCTTAGATGGCTTCTATATCTTGGCTATTGTAAATAATTTTTTTTAATTAGTGTTTTTGTTTTGTTCAGATAAATACCCAGAAGTGGAATTGCTGGATTGTGGTGGTGTTCTATTTTTAAGCTTTTGAGGACCCTCCATGCTGTTTTTCACAGTGGCTGTACCATTTTGCATTGACATCAGCAGTGCATTGGGGTTCCCTTTTCTCCACATCCTTGGCAACATTTGTTATTTCTTATTTTTTTATACTAGCCATGTGACAAGTGTGAGGTGCTATCTCTTTGTGGTTTTGATTTGTATTTCCCTGTTGATAAGTAATGTTTAGTATCTTTCTGTGTGTTACTTGGCTATCTGTATGTCTAAAGATGATTCTTCAGGTTTGGTGCCTGGGTAAATGATGCTATGAATTAACAGTGAAGCAAGGTTGTAGGGTAAGTATGTGAATTCAGTTTTTGACACAGTGATGTATTTCCATAATAACAAGGATAATATCACCTACTAGTTGAAAATTCAAACCTAAGCTTCAGAAATGTTTCAGAGGCATGTAGGTTAAGAAGGAATAATAGGTGATAGTTATTATGAACTGCTCAAAAGAGTAGTCTATTCATTTGTTCTCCACTTGCTCAGCTCCCATTATCTCCTGAGCCCACTCAAATCAAGCTTTCTTTTGCACCACGTCATTGCAATCAGTCTTGCCAAAGGCATTGATGAACAACTTCCCTGTTGTGAAATGCAGATACTCAGTTCTCATCTTACTTGATCTGTCACCATTATTGACAAAATTAACTTCTATTTTTTGTGTGTGTGTGACATTTTCTTTACTTTGTTTCCGGAGTAAGAAGCCATCCTCTCCTGGCTATCTTCTTACCTTCCTCCCAACCCAGTCTCTTTTACTGCATCATCTTGTTTTCATACCCTAAATCGTTAAGGTACCTTAGGACTCAAGTTTTTAGATCTCTTCTGTATCAATACCTTTTCCCTAGGTGTCTGCACTTTCTCTCATGGCTCTCCCCTGAATTCTAGATTTATATACTTAGTTCCTTTTGAACTAGTTATATGTTCTAGGTATTTTAAAAAATATTTATGTATATATTTATAAATTTATACATAAATTTATATAAATATGTATTATTTTATTATTATCATTTAAGATTTTATTATCAGAGAGAGAGAGAGAGAGAGAGAGAGAATAAGCAGGGAGAGCAGCAGGCAGAGCAGGCAGAGGGAGAAACAGGCTCCCCACTGAACAAGGAGCCCAATGTGGCGCTCGATCCCAGGACCCTGAGATCGTGACCTGAGCTGAAGGCAAACACTTAAGCAACTGAGTCACCCAGGCATCCCTATTTATTTATTTTAAAGAGAGGAGAGAGAGCATACTCATGAGCGAGTAGTGGAGGGACAGAGGAAGAGAATCTTCAAGTAGACTCCCCACTGAGTGCCAAGCCCAATACAGGGGTTCAATCTCAGGACCCTGAGATCATGATCTGAGCTGAAACTAAGAGTCAGATGCTTAACTGACTGAGCCACCCAGGTGCCCCTGTTCATAGGCATTTTAAACTGAACAAGTCCAATATAAAACTCAAAGAAAAAGTCCTGCTCTTCCCCCAGTGTTTGCCATGTTAGTTAAAGACAGCACCATTTACCAGTTTGCACAGGCCTTTAAAAATCTTAGAATCTTTGATTCCTCCCTTTCACTCACACCTCATTGCCCATCCTCTCAACCTTCAAAATATATTCAGAATCTGACTAGTTATAACCACATCCATCACTAGGGCCTTAGTCCAAGTGGCCATATTTCTCACTTCACCTGTTTGCCATGTGGTGTTTCTCTATACAGCAACAAGAATAATCTTTTTATATTGTAAATCAGATCATATTCCTGTACCCCAGTCTCTCCAATGACTGCTCATGTAACTTAGAACAAAATTCAAGTTCTTGCTGTAGACACTGAGGTCCTATCTGGTTATCTGGCTGTTTCTCTGATTGTTCTCTTTTACTCTGCTGTAGCCTCACTTGCCTTTATTGTTATTCCCCTTCAGAATTGTCAGGTGAACTCCTATTTTGGTAGCTTTGCATGTGATGTACTCTCTGCCTCTGCCACTTTCCCCCAGATATTTGCTTTGCTCATTTCATTATTTCATTCAGGTCTCAGCAAAAATGTCACCTCCTCAGAGTGGACAGGTCTGAACACCGTTTATAAACCACCACCACATCAACCCTCATTCTGTATCCCCCATTTTGTTTTATTTTTTTTACATAGTGCTTGCCCCTATTTGATATGATACATACATATTAGTTTGTTTATGTCTCCATCATTAGAGCTTTATGAAGGTAGGGACTTTTTGTATTATTTATCTTGTAACCTCAGCATTTTGAACAGTGCCTTGCATTTAGTTAGAAATAAGTGAATATTGGTTGAATGAATGAAAGAATAAATCGATTTTCTTTTTCTTAAACTTTTTTTAAAAGAAGATTTTATTTATTGTAGAGAGAGAATGAGCACACAAGCAGGGAGCAGCAGGCAGAGGAAGAGGGAGAAGAAGGCTCTGCACTGAGCAGGGAGCCTGATGTGGGACTTGATCCCAGGACGCTGGGATCAGGACCTGAGCTGAACGCAGCAGCTTAACCCACTGAGCCGCCCAGGTGACCCAAGAATAAATAGATTTTAAAATGTCAAGTAAAGAGGGGGTGCCTGGGTGGCTCAGTCATTAAGTGTCTGCCTTCAGCTCACATCATGATCCCAGAGTCCTGGGATCAAGCCCCGCATTGGGCTCCCTGCCAGCAGGAAGCCTGCTTCTCCCTCTCTCACTTCCACTGTTTGAGTTCCCTCTCTTGCTGTCTCTATCTTTGTCAAATAAATAAATAAAATCTTAAAAAAAAAAAAAAAGTCAAGTAAAGCAGAATCAGTGAAAGAGTCTGGGAGACATTGAAAGGTCATTTTTAGAGAAAGAGGAGAGTACATGGCCATCTCAGCCGGAAGAGAATAGCAAAACCTAGGCCGATATGTGCTCCACATGGAATGGTGTTACTAATGCTTCATATTTTAGGAAGGGCTTTTCTGTCCGCAGGACAACTGATAGCTGAAATGTCATCTGCCAATCAAGAGGTGAGAATAGTTTCATTTTCTGAATTTTTACAATTAACACAGATTGAGCTGTTACTGTTACAGCTTTACAAAAGAAGTCTATATGGACATCCTGTACTGGTCACATCTTAGATACCCAGGTCACATCTTGGATATTGAATTAAAAACCTATGTTATAATTGTGTATTATTAGTAATGAACGTAAAATGTGTATTAACTTAAAAAATGAGTAGGATTAATACAGCATATTTCATACTTAAATTTAAGTAGAGAGAATACAATTAAATCCTAATAGATTATAAATTTTTAAATAAATGAATATTAGTAATGTTACAGGAATGTGTTCTACCTTTAAGAATGAACTCTTAGGGGTGCTTGGGTGGCAGTTAAGCATCTGCCTTCAGCTTAGGCCATGATCCCAGGGTCCCGGGGTTGGGCCCTGCATAGGGCTCCTTGCTCAGTAGGTAGTCTGCTCTCCTCTCTCTGCTGCTCCCCCTGTTTGTGCTCTTTTGCTCTCTCTGCCAAGTAAATAAACTCTTTATTTTTTTTTTTATATTTTTCTGTGTGTTCCAAAATTCATTGTTTATTCACCACAGCCAGTGCTCCATGCAATACGTGCCCCCCTTAGTACCCACCATCCTCCTCCCCTCCAAAACCCTCAGTTTGTTTCTCAGAGTCCATAGTCTGTCATGGTTTGTCTCCCCCTCTGTCTTTCCCCAACTTACTTCTCCTTCCCATCTCTCAGTGTCCTCCATGTTATTCCTTATGCTCCAAAAATAAGCGAAACCATATGATAATTGACTCTCTCTGCTTGACTTATTTCACTGAGCATAATCTCTTCCAGTCCCGTCCGTGTTGATACAAAAGTTGTGTATTCATCCTTTCTGATGGAGGCATAATATTCTATTGTATGTATGGACCATATCTTCTTTATCCATTCGTCATTGAAGGGCATCTTGGTTCTTTCCACACTTTGGCAGCTGTGGCCATTGCTGCTATGAACATTGGGATACAGATGGCCCTTTCCACTACATCAGTATCTTTGGGGTAAATACCCAGTAGTGCAATTGCAGGGTCATAGGGTAGTTCTATTTTTAATTTCTTAAGGAATCTCCACCCTGTTTTCCAAAGTGGCTGCACCAACTTGCATTCCCACCAACAGTGTAAGAGGGTTCCCCTTTCTCCACATCCTCTCCAACACTTGTTGTTTACTCTCTTGTTGATTTTGGCCATTCTAACTGGTATAAGGTGGTATCTCAATGTGGTTTTGACTTGAATCTCCCTGATGGCTAATGATGATTAATATTTCTTCATGTGTCTGTTAGCCATTTGTATGTCTTCTTTGCAGAAGTGTCTGTTCATGTCTTCTGCCCATTTTTTGACATGATTATCTGTTTTGTGTGTGTTGAGTTTGAGGAATTTTTTATAGATCTTGGATATCAGCCCTTTGTACTGTCATTTGCAAATGTCTTCTCCCATTCTGTAGGTTGTCTCTTTGTTGACTGTTTCCTTTGCTGTGAAGAAACTTTTGATCTTGATGATGTCCCAAAAGTTCATACTTGCTTTTGTTTCCTTTGCCTTTGGAGACACATCTTGAAAGAAGTTGCTGTGGCCAGTGTTGAAGAGGTTACTGCCTATGTTCTCCTCTAGGATTTTGATAGATTCCTGCCTCATGTCGAGGTCTTTTACCCATTTCAAGTTTATCTTTGTATACGGTGTAAGAGAATGGTTGAGTTTCATTCTTCTATACATAGCTGTCCAATTTTCCCAGCACCATTTTTTGAAGAGACTGTCTTTTCCACTGGATATTATTTCCTGCTTTGTCAAGGATTATTTGACCATATAGTTGTGGGTCCATATCTGGGCTCTCTACTTTGTTCCACTGGTCTATGTGTCTGGTTTTGTGCCAGTACCATGCTATCTCGGTGATCACAGCTTTGTAGTGAAGCTTGAAATCTGGCCACGTGATGCCCCCAGTTTTGTTTTTCTTTTTCAACATTTCCTTAGCAATTCGGGGTCTCTTCTGGTTCCATATAAATTTTAGGATTGTTTGTTCCAGCCCTTTGAAAAATGCCGGTGGAATTTTGATCCAGATGGCATTGAAAGTATAGATTGCTGTAGGCAATATAGACATTTTAACAATGTTTATTCTTCCAATCCATGAGCATGGAATGCTTTTCCATCTTTTTGTGTCTTCTTCAATTTCTTTCATGAGTATTCTGTAGTTCCTCGAGTACAGATCCTTTACATCTTTGGTTAGGTTTATTCCCAGGTATCTTATGGTTCTTGGTGCTATAGTAAATGGAATCGATTCTCTAATTTGCCTTTCTGTATTTTCATTGTTAGTGTATAAGAAAGCAACTGATTTCTCTACATTAATCTTGTATCCTGCCACATTCCTGAATTGCTATATGAGTTCTAGTAGTTTGGTGGTGGAGTCTTTTGGGTTTTCCATACTAAGTATCATGTCATCTGTGAAGAGAATGAGTTTGACTTCTTCTTTGCCAGTTTGAATACCTTCAGTTTCTTTTTGTTGTCTGATTGCTGTTGCTGTTGCTAGGACTTCTTGCTACTGTTGAACAACAGTAGCAAGAGTGGTCATCTTTGTCATGTTCCTGATCTCAAAGGGAAGGCTGTCAGCTTTTCCCCACTGAGAATGATATTCATTGTGGATTTTTCATAGTTAGATTTATGAAGTTGAAGAATGTTCCCCCTATCCCCATACTTAAAGTCTTTAAAAAAAAAGAATTAACTCTTAAGAGTTTTAATTATAGGGACATCTGGGTGGCCCAATCAGTTAACCATCTGCCTTTGGCTCAGGTCATGATCTTCGGGTCCTGGGATTGAGCCCCATATCAAGCTCTCTGCTCATTGGGGTGCCTGCTTCTTCCCTCTGCCTTGTGCTCCCCCTGCTTATGCTCTCTCTCTCTCTGACAAATAAATAAAATCTTTTTAAAAAGTTTTAAGTATATACATGTTTGTTAAATAATGGATATGATCAAAATGGAGATAATAATAGAATAGCTTTATTTTTGTCTTGTGAAATTTATAAGAACATGAGTCCTGGGGTGCCTGGGTGGCTCAGTGGGTTAAAGCCTCTGCCTTTGGTTCGGGTCATGATCCCCTGATCTCTTTCTGTCAAATAAATAAATAAAATCTTAAAAAAAAAAAGAAAAAAGAACATGAGTCCTTTGACTTGCCCTCTACTGCCTCAGAAATTCCAGGATTCTGTAATCTGAAGATAAGTTAGGTTCCTTTTTTCCTCTATCAGCATGCCTTCTACCATAATATATTCCATTGATGCTGATGGCATCAGTGTTAGAGCCATTTATAAGAAAGTGTTCAGCTATAGCTAATAGAGCATAGTTGCTAGAAATGTATTTCTTGATACATTTGTTTTTTTTTAAAGCTTAAACTTCGATTATTCAGTAGTTTTATTTTATTAAAATATTCTCATTATTCTTCTGTTTTCAGACATATTTTTAAATCAGAATTTTTTAAATGATGAAAGAAAGTAAAATTAAAATCCCACCTTTTTCATACATCCTTTGCACATTTCTGGCATATGTCCTCCCTCGCCCCCTTTCTTCTCTCTTTTGTATTTTTCCATCATTATCTCTTTCACACTCACATCCACATGAGATTGAGTTTAAGCTATCTCACCTGTCTCTTAACAGTGTAAAACATTCATACTCTAACAGAACTACATATCTATTCATTCTTGTTTTTATATACAACTTATGTGTAACTTTCAGATTTGTTCATTTAATCACATCTCTTTAAC
This sequence comes from Martes martes, assembly GCF_963455335.1. Classification (NCBI taxonomy): domain Eukaryota; kingdom Metazoa; phylum Chordata; class Mammalia; order Carnivora; family Mustelidae; genus Martes; species Martes martes. The sequence continues at coordinate 67,138,804 of NC_137889.1, read as the reverse complement.
CCTTCTTTATGTATCAATAGGTTAAATGTTGTAACTATGTACTTTTTTTTTTTAGCATTTAGCTAACCTTTTACTCTTTCTTTTACAATGAACCATTGTTTTGTTCTTTGATAGATATTGCTTGAAACATTGAATATTTTTCCTATGCTACTTATATATCAGGCAGGAAAAAAAAAATCTTTTAAGGCACTTAGAAAATGTTTCTGTCTTCCTGAATTATAAAAATGTGCACACATCAGCTGTGATTTGTTTTTTGAACAGTGATCTTATGATATTTTTGTTCACTTAAAAATGTGGGCTGCTCATTAATATGTTTGTAGACATAGATATTAACTGTTCTCCACCATACTCATAGCAATAAGTGTGTATATATGTATGTATTTTACAACTTATTCCAAAAAGGATTTAAGGTGGGCATTTTATTTATGGCAGTTACACCTTGCCTGTTGTTTGCATTATTACTGTCCATTATCTCTTCCCAAATTACAGTTACCTTTAAGACAGGGGCTGAAATAGCACACAGCTCAGTGAAGATGTCCAGTCCAAATATAGAAGTGCAAAACGTGTTCATAGCAGGAGAGAACTATAAAATATTCAGGGTCTTCATCATAAAGTGAGGAATGTTAAGCTATACCATCATTTCTAATAAATAATAAATACATATTTTTAAAATGTGTTTATTTAGTAGGAATTTGTTAAGTCAAATATTTTTGTGGACATTTTATTTTTACAAATTAATTTTTTTAAATGCCCTTAGAATTATGTTAAATGTCTTTATGAATGGGCATAATTCCATGAATGACCTGTTTGCTTTCACTGTCAGTTAAGTTGAGTCTGTAATTTTGGATTTTTATCGGGGGGTCACATTAATAACAATAATAGTAACAGTAATTAATATCATACGTGCCTATAGAATTTTGCATTCTAAGCCTCACAATAAGCCTGTGTTTCAAAATGACAATGCAGGTGAATAAGGTTCAGAAAAATTAAATTAAGGGCATGTGACCAGTAAGTTGAGTAGACAAACTCAAACCCAATTATTCTCTCTACTGTATTAGATTGGTATAGATTATCTATTATTTATTGGTTTGTAATTCATGATTTTTCTTTATTTAAATGTATTTGAAAGGACAGTTTTTGTAATATCTCAAACCACATGATATTTATTGGATCTGTCTAGAAGGATTATAGATTATTTTTCCTTCTCTAATTTTAAAAATTACTATTATTTTTATTTTATTAAAGGAGAAAATGGCATTTTATCTACCATATAAAGAGAAACTAAATTTAAACATCAATTTGAAAACTTTCCGATATGCTGTCTATTTAAAATTACTTATAGGTACAATTCAACTCTAATCAGTTTTTTTAAAATGTTTTTCTCATTTTGGGGCTAACAAAATAAATGAATTTCAAAATGTATTGGAACATGTTCATTATTTTTTCATAACTTGTTCATAACTCTTTTATTTATTAGTAAAGCTTATTTGTTTTTTTTCCTCCCTTCATAAAATATATCATCTTCCAAATGGTGAAAAGCAAAAATTTTGTTTTCACATCCTTTTTACTGTCGGTGTCCTCAAAGCAGTATACATTAATTTCGTTACCTTGCTATTATGCTCATATTTGAGTTGTCAGGATTTTATAATTTAGTAAGAATAGAATAAAAATTTAACCTTAGCTCTATAGTAGCATCTTTTGTTTTATCTTTAGTATTGATTTTCTTATTTCTTTGGGTTAATAAATTAGTATTTTCTAGGGTTACCCAGATATTATTGAAGTGATGGTTTTATTTGAATGGATAGAATTGGTGTCTATTAGGAGAATCATACAACCTCACTGCAGAGGCCGTAGCAATGGGAACCATATCTTAATCAAGAAAACTAAAGCATATGTGTGGTCACAACCAATCCTTGTCATTATGCCATGAAAGCCTTGGGATTTGTGATCAAAGCAATGGGCTTATCCTGAACTGTTGTATAACCTCTGGTTAAACCTTCCAGATCTTTTTTAGGAGATGATACACTATATTTTGACCATGTTACCTGCCTCTGAGACCCATCTGCCTAATTAAATGAAAGAGAGTAAAATTAGTGTCAGCAAGTCAGAAGAAAATTTGAATTATAAATATCTGTCTTCTGTCAGTGTTGTTTACTTATCATTTTCCACTGGTGTTATAAAGAATTTCTGAGCATATGTTTTTTATCCAGAGCTGAATGTTCTGTTCTGATGAATATAAAACATACTTTACATTGTAAATGTACATTAGAAGTATTAGACATAATCTTTGAATATGTTACTAAATATCATCTGTCAAAAGAGATAATTTTGAACTTAATATTTGGGTGTTAAGGCATGGTTCTTTTAGGAAGATACTTTTAGGATTAAGTTGGAATTCTGCAAGTATAAATACTTAAATGTCACTATATCCATAGTAAAATTTAGGCATTATATATACTTTTTTGTCAAATGTTTGTATCTCAGTTGAGTTCAGTGTATTTGTTTTATAATAAGAGGGTATTCAACTCCCATCAACTGGTTTACTTAGGCAGATGTTCTTATAATGAAGTTCTAATATGTTTTAGGTATATGTGCTCACTTCTTTACTCAACGTAATTGTGCTTATTTGATGATATTTTTTATACTAAGTGTAAATTCTTTGTAGTCTTTCTCTTCACTGTTAATTTGTTGGAAGTATTTATCTTTAAATTCATGTTTGTTTTTGGGGGAGTGTCTGGGTGGCTTGGTCAATTAAGCGTCCAGCTGTTGATTTCTGCCCTAGTCATCATCTCAGGGTCATGAGATTGAGCCTCCTGTGGGTTAGGGCTCTGTGCTCAGTGGGGAGTCCCTTGAGATTCTCCCTCTCTCTCCGTCCCTCCTCCCAACGCCCACACACTCTTGCTCGCTCGCTCTCTCTCTCTCTCTCAAATAAATAAATAAATAAATCCTTTGATTTTTTTTTTTTTTAAAGATTTTATTTATTTGAGAGAGAGAGAGAGAATAGGAGCTGGGGTAGAGCAGAGGGAGAAACAGACTCGCCATTGAGCAGGGATCCTGATGGGGGGGGGGTGCTCCATCCCAGGACTGTGGGATCATGACCTGAGCTGAAGGCAGAAGCTTAAGTGACTGAGCCACCCAGGCGCCCAATAAATCTTTTAAATAAATAAACAAATAAATTTATGTTCATTTTTAAAATGTCCTGATGGGAAAAATTTTTTTCTTATTAAAAAAAGCTGAAATTCATAGCATGACATTCAGGGCTTTCTACACTTTGATCCTACCTATATCTCCAACTTTATCTCCCACTGCATGTATTTAGTCCTCTCTAAACCAATTACATCATTCTTCATTGATCATTAGAAGCAAGTGATACCCATATTTCAGTCTCTATATTCCCGTCAGGACTATTCTTATCTTTCTTCTCTGGTTATTTATTTCTTATTTTAAATGCCATTTTTCAGTCAGCAGATTTTTACTGAATACCGAAGATGTGTTACACTCTGTGCCTAGGTTTTGGAGGTTTAGTGGTGAACAGGATAGGTAAAGTCTTCAGTCTTATGGAGCCTTCAATTTAGTGGGAGATAAAAGCAAACAGACAATTACAGTACAGTTTGATGAGTGTTGTATTAGGGAAATACAGTGTATTAGGCTATTTACCCTAAAGCTTTCTCTTTCCACCCCAACTTTTAGACATCGTTTTCTCTTTTGAATTCCTAGACTGCTGTTTGTTCCTACTACCAGTTACGTTCTAATAAATATATTGTTTCACTTTTACTTAGCAGTTTAGATACTCAGGTCTCTATATCCCAGATCTTTGTTTTCTGCAAAGAATAAAAACTAAATAAATCTTTGTGATAATGATGTATTCTTTTACCCTTCATAAGCCTACCAAGGCTTAATAAAATAATCAAGAAGAGGAACTTATTCTTTAATTTTTAAATTTTTTATATTTTAACTTGTTTTTTTTAAATTTGTGTGTAATTAACATCCAATGTTATTAGCTTCAGGGGTACAATATAATGATTCAATAATTCTGTATGTTAAAAAGTTTTATTAATAAAATAAATTAACACATTGTGTTTATATTTCTGCTCATACTGCATTCTTCCTACTGTTTTGTCTCCTTAGGGTAATTATCACTAAATACATTAGTGTCTTTTTATTATTGGAGTATAAATTCATAATTACCAACTCAGGTTTTTAAGAAATGTCCCAATTTGAATTCAGATCTTCTTCATATCAGGCTAGTAGGAAATTCATTCACAGTCATTAGAGAATAGAGCAGGGACCTCCTTTTCTATCTTCAGTCTATCTTGTTTATTGGTCATATCCTCATTGTCAAAGACACATAGCTTTTTGGAAGCTTTTTGGAAATAGGCAGCTCTACTTGGGTTAAGAAATATTTGCTGATTACAAAGAAATATTTGCTGATTACAAAGGCACCATGCACTAATTTCCCTAAGTATACCATCATGAGACTACCATGTTGGGCAGTTGGGCAGAATGTATATGCTGGCACTTGACTGAAGGAAAGAATAGGAGCTGAAATCCAGCATGTGGTACACTTACCAAACTGAGTTCCCTTTGGCTCTGTTAGCCCAGAAGGGTTGCCTTTTTCTAATTCATGCATACATACTGTATGGGCAGGCCATGACCCTGATCACCATTTTCTGTCCCCTGGGGTACAATCCTAACCTCTTCATCCCTTCCTCTTTCCCTCAGGCCAAAAGAAAGCTGATTGTATATAGATTTTGAGAAATTTGTTTCCCTAATCTTGGGAACAATTTCTTTCTTCTTCTTTAGCTTCTATTCTTAACATACTAACTTTTGATGCTGCTTTTTCCTGGACATCTTATGTAATCTCCTCTGTTTGCTTAGACTTTGACAAAAGACAGAAAAAGGATGTCTTCAAGAGGCTTCCACTCTAGATACTCCATATGTTCTACAACTATCTGACTGCTTTTTTGAAATTGGTGGGTTATGGGGTAAGAAGTAAAAAATAGAGAGTAAATTGGTATCAGTAAATAACAATTGAAGTATTAAGCTTTATTTTTATTTAATACATTATTTTTAACTTTGAAATATTTTATAATGCCCATTGTACAAAATTTACAGGATATCTATCTTTAAAAGGAAATCACAAAATATGTGGTAATTAAATGGAAATTGATGATTTACTACTTTCCTCCCAGAATGATATCTGAAAGTTTAACATAGTACACTAAAAACTTTAAAAGTTTAAAATTGCTTTCTTTGTATTTTTCATCAAAATTTTTTTGTTGTTTTATGTATGATTTTTGCTCCATTTAGTTAAATTAAGTGAATTTATCTTTAGGGTGTGCTGTCAATATTAAAGCAACAAAGTCATTTAAATTCATAATAAATCTATACGTTTGAATATAGTGTGCCAGGAACAAACTATATTTCTGTTCGTTGAATTTAGAACTTATAAAAGAATGAGGAAGAGCATTTCTGTTTTGAACAGTTTGTTTAGCAATCTGAATAAAATGACACATGTAGAAGATAGAGACAGATACACAAAATCATAAGAATTTTAGTGCTAGGAAGGTTTGAAGACTTCATTCATATTAAAATTTTTATGAAATGTCATACTTTGAATATAAAGGTATGGTCCTCTTATTGTAGAACAAGATTTGGGAAAAGTAGCATTCTTTTTTGTTAGCACAAGTAATATGGAATGAAAGTAAGACATTTTGGTAAAATTTCTCAAAGTTGCAGTTTATTGAATGTACACTTCAGCAAATTAATAATAGTTATAAAGTAACTTATCTTCATATTTGGGTAAATAAATAAAGCATACTATAAAAATCTTCCTGTTTGATTAATTGTATTATATAATAAATATATGTGTATATATATAAATATATACATACATTATATATATATATATATTTTTTTAAGATTTTATTTATTTATTTGACAGACAGAGATCACAAGTAGGCAGAGAGGCAGGCAGAGAGAGAGGAGAAAGCAGGCTCTCCAAGGAGCGGAGAGCCCGATGCGGGGCTTGATCCCAGGACCCCGGGACCATGACCTGAGCCGAAGGCAGAGGCTTTAACCCACTGAGCCACCCAGGCGCCCCAATATATATATTTTTAAGGAGAACCAGTTTCTTATTATGAAGGGGTGAAAAGTTTTTTACTTTTTAAAAAATTACTTAGAATATATGCTAAAAACTTGTATTTAAAATGTTTAGTATTATGCATCCTGTATAAGTAGAACTCGTGCTAGTTTGATGATGAAGGACACAGGCTTTAGAGTTAGACAAATTTGATCTAAGGTCCAAATTTATCATAAATTAACTGCATAACCTCAGGCAAATTACTTAACTTATTTCAACCTTAGTTCATTTTTAAAATGGAGGTGATACCTTGTAAAGTTCTTACAATTAAATGTGATAAGATTTATTAAGATTTTATTTTAGTACCTGACTTATCTCAGTAAGTGTTACTTCAAATATATCCAGTGTAACTTTTTGTTACATAAAATAACACACATGTATCTTTCACTTTTATCAGTTAAAACCTATATGCATCATTTTTGGAGATGAAAGTCTTAATATTTTTGTGTGATAACTGTTATTTCATTTACGGTTAAACTTTTAAGAGGTTCTTCCCTTTTGGAAAAAATTGTTCAATTTAAATGTTTTTCAAGTCTAACGATCAGGTGATTGTCAGGCATTTGGAAGACAAGCTCATTTCTACGCTGCTTAGTTAATTATTGTGATTGTAAACAAAAGATGTACAATTCAAAGTCAAGCAACATTTCACATGGTTGACGGAGGTGATAATAGCTTAATTCCTGCTGGATCTTTTTTCTTTGCTCTGGAGAGTTCATACTGACCTTGTCCAAAATCTGATGACCTCCCTATTTTACTCAACTGTTTGGAAAGCCAGGCCTGCCATAGCTGGCCCTGAGGGGGTATCTGAAAGACCACTGAGTCACTGACCCATGTCAAGACTGGATTTGAAGTTTGGTCTACAGGACCTCTGAAATAGTTATACATGAGACTTATTGTACACAAAAACCTAACTAGCTGCATTTTTCTGCTTATAAAACACCCTATTGAAGTGTGTTTTAAATGTTCTTAGTAGAGTCCTATATTTAATTTACCAAGTTTTTTATTGCAGGTCATTTTCTAGACTTAGAAATTTTGATCTCTTATCAAAGGTAGTATATTACAACTAAACTTGAGTGTTTTGAAATATGAGCAAAATATATTGTTAAGCCATGGCTAACTGTAATGAATATTTTCCTAGTTGATGAAGGGACCAATGCAGTGGCATTTTAATACTTATAAAGATTTTGTGTTTTTTCTGGCAAAAGTTCCACATACCTCATAAAAAATTTAGTTTAAGCTGTTATTGTTATAGCATGTTAATTTCTGTTTATATTTTATCAAACCTGAGCTAATACTCAAATGTTGGTATTTAAAAGTTTTAGGATCATAACTGTCCTGATAGGAAGCATATAACCAACCAATAAGGAATTTGGTTGGATGAGATCTGTCTACCTTAATAGTAGCTTAGTATCAGAGCTATGATATATTGGGAAAGAAAAAAATTCCCTATGTTTATTTTGTTATAATTCTGCACAATAGGAAATGACCATGTCCTTTTATGAATATGAATATGTAGTCAGTATTCTACAGTTATGACATTGTCTTTTATTTTTATATAGGAGTTGATCCCTGAATTTTATTATCTCCCTGAGATGTTTGTCAACTTCAATAATTATAATCTTGGAGTGATGGATGATGGGACAGTAGTGTCTGATGTTGAACTTCCTCCTTGGGCCAAAACCTCAGAAGAATTTGTTCGCATAAACAGATTGGTAAGATAGTAATCATCTACTCTGTCTGTCATGAGCCTCTTCTCAAAGTATCTTTCATGTGTTGGTATAATCATTAACCCTTGGTTTTCTGGACAAAACTATAGTTAGTAGAGATAACTGAAAGTGACATAATAGTTCATGAATTTCCATATAAATTTTATTAAATGTTATTGGCTTGAAAAGTGTAACAGTTTCTTTTATTCTTTTATGCAGAATTTAGGTTACTTTCATATGCACATGATAATTCAGAATTAACTGAAACTGGAATATATGCTTTATGCAACATGAGTTTCTTGTACCAAGAAAATAGCATAATTCCATGCTCCGAGTTAGAAGGTCATTGCACATTTTTGGTAATAGAAACAAGATTTTCATGTTATATCTTGTATTTTTTTTCAAGGGACTCTTCATGTAATATTTAGAACATGAAAACTTAAAAACCTAAAAGCACAGTAATCATTGTGTTCTTCAGACTCCTCCCTAGTGAACTCTTTAAAGTCCTCTCTTATGTGCATTCTTGTATTATTTCATGAAAAAGTAATACGTCTTTTCCTTTTTGCCTTTAAGTTTCATAAAAGTTTGGAATCTAGGAGCTTTCCTCTCAGTTTTGAAAAGTAGTATCTCTGTCATACTCCATATTAAAAGTGAAATCTAAAGGTACCTGACTCGCTTAGTTGGTGGAGCATGCAACTCATGATCTCAGGGTTGTGAGTTCAAGCCCCATGTTGGGTGTAGAGAGTCCTTTAAAAAAACAAGTAAAATCTAAATTCCATTGTGTTTTTAATTTACACTTAAGGAAAATTCTTGCATTTTATATTTCTAAGTGACATTTCTTACCTTTTATACCAACATTTATATTTTAATCCTGTCTTCCAGATCCTAATTGTAATCCCTTTATTACTCAAATTTCACATTTTATGTACACTGGAAGTAAGCAGGGTGGAATGAACATAGGCCTTGAAGTTAGACCAATTTTCCCAATCCTGGATGAATCACTTTGCTACTTTTGGGACTCTAGGCAGTTTAACCTTTCTGAGCTTTGGTTTCCTCATATGTAGTCTGGAGATTATGAATATAGAATTTTAGATACTATATAAAATACGTAGAACATTCTTTGGCTTACAGTTGGCACTTGGAAATTAGTACCTAACATTATTCTTCGCAGTCTTCAGATACGTGTTTTACTGTTTTTACTTTTACCCCATGTGTTTTGGAGGAATACAGTTAAAATGGTATTTTAACTTAATTTGGAATTTTATTATTTTACCATTTATTTTATTTTATTTATTTATTTTACCATTTATTATTTTACCATTATTAAAATAATGGTATTTTAACTTAATTTGTGTAAGACAAAGGTTAGCTCTCACAGATACTGAGGGAGATGTCGAACTTTAAATGTGACCATTGTCTATGGTTGTATGATTCCACACACCCCACCCAGGGATTCATGAAAATCAATAGAAGGTATGGTTATTCCATAATTATTTTCTTTCAGTGATTACCCTTTTAAAGTGCATTTATTGAGGTATAATATATGTGCCATAAAATTCACCTTTAAAAGTGTACAATTCTTTGAGTTTTAGTAAATTTATACAGTTGTGTAACCATCACCGTAATCCAGCTTGAGAACACATATCTCTCCAGGAAATTTCCTTGTACCTGTTTGCAGTCAGTTTCTGCTCTGGGACTTTTTGTCCCAGGCAGCCACTGATTGTCTCTATAGTTTTGTTTTTTTAAGAGATTTTATGTAAATGGTATCATGCAGTGTGTAGTCTTTGTGTGCCTGGCTTCTTTCATTTAGCATGATATTTTTGAGATTCACCCATGCTGTTGCATATTGTATTGTATTGCTGTATAATATTCCATTGTATAGACATATTTTAGCGTACTTATTTACCAATTCATGGACATTTGGGGTTCCCAGTTTGAGCCTAATATAAATATTTGTGTATGTCTTAGGGTGAACATCTGTTTTCATTTCTCTTGGATAAATTCCTAGGATTTTAATTTCTGGGTCATATTAGAAGAAATTGCCGAGATTTGGTATTGTCAGTATTATTTATTTCAGCTGCTACAGTAGGTATCTCATTGCCATTTTAATTTGTGTTCCCCTAATGACAAATGACATTGACTACCTTTACACAGGCTTATTTTCTACTCATACATGTTCTTTGGTAAACTATTCATATCTTGTGCCTATTTTTAAATTGGGTTGTTTTTCTTATTTAATTGTAAGTGATCTTCATATATTCTTTGTAAAAGTTTTGTATCTAACATATGTTTGTCTTTTCATTTTTTAATGGTTTCTTCTGCATCCCAGATGATTCATCATTTTAAAAAAATGGTTTCCCTATTAGGTAGATATAAAATAACATTTATGTAATATTTGAAAGGTATAAATAATCATCCTCATTCTTCAGGAATATATTTTTAAGAAAAAAATTAAATCATGTTCTGATTGTTTTACTATTGGAACACTTTCTTTTTTTTTTTTTAAGATTTTATTTATTTATTTGACAGAGATCACAAGTAGGCAGAGAGGCAGGCAGAGAGAGAGGGGGAAGCAGGCTCCCTGCTGCGCAGAGAGCCCGATGTGGGGCTCGATCCCAGGACCCTGGAATCATGACCTGAGCTGAAGGCAGAGACTTTAACCCACTGATCCACCCAGGTGCCCCTGGAACACTTTCTTAAATATTATTTAACATTTTAAGTCTCAAGAAAACCAGCTCTCTATTAATTATTACCATTTAGTACTCTTAAGAGTGTCAAGAGGTTTGTAGAGTATTTAGTTTGCTTTAAAAGAGTAGAAGGCAAACAAACATCTGAATAAGTAATATTAAAAGCATTCCAATAGTATTTTGACAAGTAAGGAAATTTAATCGTGTAAATTGAGGTAGGCTCCTCTCCTAATAGTACTTCCCATCTCTGCTCTCACTATTGTTACCTCAGAAAAGCCATGTCAGTTTGGGATGGGCTTCCCAAGGGTACCATAGAAAAGAAGGTAGCAACTTACCCCATTGTTTTCAATCAGATTCCAGTTTGCCTGCCCATGAAATTATACACAAAATAGCATTTTACAATACTAATTGCAGATTTATTATAACTAATCATTAACGTTATTAAACATTTGTGCCAGTGATTCCTCTTCCTGTGAGTTTTATGTCTTCATAGTTTAGGCTCTGAATAAGCTTATATTCCTTTTTTTTAAAGATTTTATTTATTTATTTGACAGAGAGAGACACACATTGAGAGAGGAAACACAAGCAGGGGTAGTGAGAGAGGGAGAGGCAGGCTTCCCAACTAGCAGGGAGCCCGATGGAGGGCTCGATCCCAGTTTCCTGGGATCATGCGCTGAGCTGAAGGCAGACGCTTAAGGACTGAGCCACCCAGGCACTCCTGAGCTTTTATTCTTAGCTGTATAAAAATTCCATTGCAAATTTTTTTATACTTGAGTTTTTAATTATGTTATGTTAGTCACCATACAGTACATCCATTGTAAATTAAATGCAAACATAGTTTACAGTCAAATATTTATATCTGATCTTTGAAATTTATAATTAGGAAAAACACTTGATTTTACTTACCATGTGTCTTTATGAAAGAATCCAATAACTCATACACTTTCAAAAATATTCAGTATACACCTATGATGAACAAAGCTTTCCTACAATACAGTCTGTATTGATTCGTTTTATAACTTCCTCTTTCTATAAGTGATTAAATTATTAGTATGGTATTTTGTGTATTTGTTAGCATGTTATCACATAAGGATTTTATCCTCCTCCTCTTTTTGGTTTACCTCTTCAAGTCCACAGATTTTATGCAGTGATTGTAGCTCATGAAATGCATACTACTTTGATCTGTGACCTTTTTGTGGTGCTAATCGGGTTCCTGATATCATTATACCTTACTCATTAATCATATTTCCTGCAGCCCGTCAGGCAGCCAGACAGCACAAGTCCCTGTTTTCAGCCCTCTGTTGGCAGATTTCTGCTTTTCCAGATTATTACAGACGATACTTTGGTTTCTCATAGCCAGAGCCACATCAAGCTGTGTGTTACAATTAAAGTCAGATGGTCCTCAGGTTGAACAGGGATATAGTGTTGCAGCTGTCTCTCTTCCTGGAACAAACCAGCACCAAGAACAGATGATCTATAGGACAGTGAATAATAACAGATTGTACAGTACTCCGCTGGTAGCAGGGGATCACAGAATTAATTAACTGACATACTCATTTTAAGATACCCAGCACTTTTTCTTATGTATTTGGTTGCCCAAATATTGATTCAAGTGGATAAGTTATTTTTAGGAGGATGATTTTGATGGTTGACTGGTAATGCCACATTTTCTCTTTTTGTTAGAGGACCATAAGTACTATCTTACCTAACCATTTTAATTCTCAGAGCTTTCTGTAGGTAATGAAGATCTTATTTTCAACTTGATTTCCAGTTGGCAAATTGGCTAAAGTGTAGGATTTATGTACAGAGACAATATCCTGTGTATTTTAGAAAGAAAATCCACCTATCTGATTAGTCTTTCAGGTAAATAAATTATATTTTTTTAATTCTGAACCGTTGGAATCAGGGTAAAACGAAAGCAGTCTTAAGTACATCCCAGAGATTAGTCTGTGTTATTTATTGTTACCTGAACCAGAAAAAAAAAAATTATTCCCAATACTGCTTCAGAAATAAAAATGAGAAACAGGCTTTCATACTTTAAAATAATATAACACTGTATGAGTTCAGACGGCTCATCAATTATCTTTTATGATATAATGTTGATGTTATGGACCTATATTATATTGCCTCTTAGACCCCGCAAGTTTTAAGTTGAAATAAGAGACAAACCCATACTCTGAAAGGTAACGATAGGTATATTTATGAAAAGTTGAAATGGAACATTTAGTTTAGCTGAAGGATATATAATTTATTCAAATTGTAATAAAAGAAATTCATTCATTTAAAGCATTTACTGAGTGCCTGTCTATGTACCAGCAATGTTAGACTTAGTGATTAAGAAAAACAATATCTCTACTTTTTTGGAGCTTACTTCATTTTTGATGACTTAGGTTTTTTGAAGTAGAACGCTTCTTAAGGCTGAGAGGTAGCATGAATCTAATAAGGAAGACTTCTGTTGATGGATTGTCCTGAGGTTACCAGTTAGAATCACATTTGCTTTTGTGTATCTTCTGTAGCTTTTGTCTTCTCTACTATTTCAGACATAAGTAGTCACTTCCTTTAGAAGGTAAAGAAAAATAAAATGAGTATTTTGTCTCCTTTCCAGATGATATATAGACAACTTAAAAATGATGATATACATTTTTATATTATTGTCTGAGGAAAAAAAATAAAATTGTCAGATTTCACTTCTTTACCAACCTTATTTTTTTCCTGATGCTAAAATTTAAATTTATTCAACTTAAACTTTCATAGTTCTTATATCTCTGAAGGAACTAGGTCAATCTTACATAACTTTTTCCTTTGAATTAGGAAAAGTTACAAATCTCAAGTGATCACAGCATAGTTGGGACTACAAATCTATGTCCTTAATGAAAAAGTGCTATATACACATATAGCAAGACCTATGGCTTGAGATGACTGAGTTTACAATGATATAGCAATTTGGTTATTATAATGGCATATTATGTTCCAAATTGCAGTGTATAGCAAAAGTTTTGTAAGGTTGAAAGTTTTGAGATTTGAAAGGGATTGCATTTTTTTTTAACCTTTATTCATATCCTTGCTTCTATTTTTTGAGAAAATGGCATTTAAAAATATTTCTTAAGGGAGCTGACCAGGCAATATTTTTCTCTTCCTTGGAATAGAAATACCAGGAGCTAACATACTTTTATTATATTGTTCCTTTTTCCAGTTTCTTTTTCATTTTCCACATTAATAATGATGTGGCCAATGTAAATAGCCATTATGGTTGTAGTTGATAATCATTCTCAACTGTGGACCTATCCCTCCCACCCCCTCCCCATCCCCTGCAGTGGTCAGATCCAAAGCTCTGGGAAATGGGAGCCAACTATGTGTGAAGTTTGGGGGAAAAAAAAAACCCTAAAATTACTATTGTTCAGTTTGCTTTTGTCCCTGATACATAATTTACTTTGAAACTTCTAGTTTAAAAAGGACATCCAAGTAGGCAAAAAGAGATACCATGTTGTTGGGGTATTAATTCTCCCAAACTTATTTATAAATTCAATGTAAAAACCAGTGCAAGGCCCAACAGAAATATGACAAACAGATTACAAAGGGCAAAGGGCCAATTATAGCCAAGACTTTCTCTGAGAATAAGAATAGGTTTTGGGGACTTGCTTTATTATATATCAAGAATTATTATAAAGCTTAGTGATTAGGGGAGATTAGGAGAAATAGACTAACTGAAGTGAACACAGAATCCAGAAACAGACCAGGACATCTATTATGTTGAAGATCTGTGGAGAAGGACTTTGGGTTTATGGTGTTGAGAGAGTTACTGTATTAGTTTCTTAAGGCTGCTATAACAAAGTACCACAGACTGGATGGCTTCAACAACAGAAATTTATTGACTTGCAGTTCTGGAATCTGAAATCAAAGTTTAGCAGGGTTGGTTCCTTGTGAGGGGGGCAAGGAAAGAATCTGTTCCAGGCCTCTTGTCTTGCACACAGCCATGTTCTCTGTGTCTCTTTATAGCATTCTCCCTCTATGCGTGTCTGTCTCCATGCCCAAATTTTCCATTTTTTTTTAAAAGATTTTATTTATTTATTTGTAGAGAGAGAGATCACAAGTAGGCAGAGAGGCAGGCAGAGGGAGAAGGGGAAGCAGGCTCCATGCTGAGCAGAGAGGCTGACGCAGGACTTGATCCCAGGACCCTGAGACCATGACCTGAGCAGAAGGCAGAGGCTTAACCCACTGAGCCACCCAGGCGTCCCCAAATTTTCCATTTTTATCAGAACACCAGTCATATTGGGTTAGGGACTTACCCTACTACAATATGACCTCATCTTAACATAAATAATTATATAAATAATGTGCCTATATACACATAATGTCATATCTTGAGTTACAGAGTAGTTGATTTCAACATATGAATTTGGGGGAATACAATTCAATCCATAATAATACCAATATGGAAAAAAATGAGATCAGAACCTTACCTTATACCACAAACAGAAATTTAAGTATATTAAAGCTTTAAATGTGAAGAAAAACTATAAACTTTTAGAAGATAATACAGGAAGATTTCTTTGTGATCTTGGAATAAGGAAAGGTTTTCCAAACAAGAAGTAAAAAGTGAAAAATGATATAGCACATTAGTTGGTTTTTGTATGTTAAACCAACTTTGCATTCCTTGAATACATTACACTTAGATGGTATAAATCCTTTTAATATATATAAGGTATTTTTGTTGTTGTTACTACTTTGTTGAGAAATTACTACTTTTGAGGATTTTGCATCTGTGTTCATGAGGAATATTGGTATATAGTTTTCTTGTGATATCTTTGACTTTAATACCAAGATAATATTGGTCTTACAGAATGAGATATGGTTAAGTATTCCTCTTCCACTATTTTCTGAAAGACATTGTGAGAGTATTTGGTGAGGTTCACCACTGAAACCATCTGGACATGGGCTTTTTGTTAGGTGAGGATTTTAAATTACCAATACAATTTTTTTTTTTTTTACTTGTTACAGGTTTATTCAGATTTTCTATTTTTTCTTGAATCGGTTTCAGTAATTTTGTATGTTTCTAGGAGCTTGTCTATTTAATTTATTGGTGTAAAGTTGTTCATAATGTGCCTTATTTTAATTTTCTAAGGTTGGTAGGGATGTTACCTCATTCATCCCTGATTCTTGGTAATTTATATCATCTTTTTTTCTTGGTCAGTCTGGCTAGCTAAAGTTTTGTCTTTGTTGATCTTTTTGTTGATCTTTTTGTTGATCTTTTAAAAAACCAGCTTTTCATTTCATTGATTTTTCTCTATTTTGTTTCTGTTTTTTTCTTTCACTGGGGGATGATTTTAATACCCATTATTTATTCTGCTTGCTTTGGGTTTAGTTTGCTCTTTTACTAGATTCTTAATTTGGGAAACTAGGTTTTTATTTATTTCTAATTATTATTGGAAAATAAACTTTGTATGATTTCTCCTGTTTTAGATATACTAAGACTAGCCTTATGACCTAACACTTGGTCTGTATTGGAGAATTTTCCATTTGTTCTTGAGAAAAATGGGTATTTTGCTGCTGATAAATATTCTGCAGGTATCAGTTCATCAAGTTGGTTTATTGTGTTCAAGTCTTCGATATCTTCTATATCTTTGCTTATTTCCTATCTTTCTATTTTTATTAGTGGTATGTTGAAGTCCCCAGATATTGTCATTGTTGCTGTCAGTTTTTGCTTTATGTGTTTTTGATTGCTGGTGTTAGGTGTGTGTGTTAGTTTCCTACGACTGCTGTAACAAATTACCAAAAACTTGGTGGCTTAAAACAACAGAATTTTTTCTCTCACAGTTCTAGAAGCCAGAAGTCCAAAATGAGTATTACATTTCCTCCAGCAGATCTCTTCCTCTGTCCTTAAATCACCTTCTCCTCTTCTGTCTATAGTGAAATCTCTCCCTACCTTCTTCTTACAAGAATGCATGTGATTGGGGCACCTGGGTGGCTCAGTGGGTTAAGGCCTCTGCCTTCAGCTCAGGTCCTGATCTCAGGGTCCTGGGATCGAGCCCTGCATCGGACTCTCTGCTCATTGGGGAGCCTGCTTCTCTCTCTTTGCCTGCTGCTCTGCCTACTTGTGATCTCTGTCTGTCGAATAAATAAATAAAATCTTCAAAAAAAAAATACATGTGATTATATTTAGGGTCCTTCCTGATTATTCTGGATAATGTTTCTATTTCAGGATCCTTAATTTAACAGACCTTTTCCCCATATAAAAATACTAATTACAGGTTATAGAGATTAGGCTTTGGTATCATTTTTGGGAGGCAGATGGCATTTTTCAGCCTACCACTGTGCATATGTATTTATAATTGTTATTTTTTCCCTGATGAACTGTTTTTTCATTATAAGTTGTCCCTCTTTCTTTCTAGTAATTGTTTAACCTGTTTGCCTGATATTAGTATAGCCTAGTCCGGCTCTCTTACAGTTACTATCTGCGTGGTATATAGTTTTCCATTCTTTCACTTTCAGCCTATTTGTATTAGATTCTAAAGTGTATCTTTTGTAGTTAGCAAATATGTGAGTCATGTTATTTATCCAGTCTAATAATCTTTGCCATTTAAAGCCATGATTGATGTGGTTGGATTCATGTCTGCCATTTTACTAATTACGTTTTAGTCTTGGGTCTTTTTGTTTCTCTGTTCCTACCTTTATAATTTTCTTTTATATTGAATAGATTATTTTTAGTTTACCATTTTAATTTCATTAATTTTTTTAACCATTTCTTGTAGTTGTTTTTATAGTCATTGCTCTAGGGACAATATGCATCTTACCTTGTCTCAGTCTACTTCATAGTAATACTAGCTTAATTTCAGTAGGATATAATGACTTTGTTCAAATTCTGCTCTGTTCCTTCCCCTCTACTTTGTGCTATTGCCATTTATATTACATCTGTATATGTTATAAACCTACTGCACAGTGTTAAAACTATTGATTTATGCAATCCATGTCTTCTAAGGAAGTTAAGAAAGGTTAAAAAAACCTGCATATTAATTTTATTTACTAATCTTCCCTTAATAGAAACATTCCAAAATGAAAACAGTGCTTCAAATACTCAACATGTAGGAACAGAATAATTCCTGTTTAGAAAAAGTTTGAAGAGAATTGAAGTTTATATTTTCAAATACTAATGTTTTTCACTATTTCTCTTGAAAAAAATCTTTTTATAATCTTTATGATTTTTATGATTTTGAAGTAGAAAATTCTGAACTTAAGTACACTTTTCTGGAATACTCTTAGTTAAATATTCAGATATTTTTGTGATGTCCTGTAAAGTTAGAGAAATATAGAGCTTTTTGTTCTTCAGCCAAATGACCCACATTTCTCTGCTTTCATGTTGCTTTTCTGACAGCATTTCAGAGTTCTTTCTTCTGTCAGTTGTCACTTCCTATCACTTTTCTCTCTCAGGGTTTCCATCTTTCTTTGAGCTATTATTTTATGCATATATGGCAAGGTAAAAGTCTGAGAATGACCCAGTGACTCCCACCTTTAAAGTTCACAAGTTGTGCTTGTTTTCCTCACGGCCTTCAGTTGCTTTGAGTTTTGTTATGTTCTAGATTCTCTGAAGACCTGAAATCTGAATTCTGGATAAATGAATCATAAACTACATTTTGTTTAGTGACATATTATTGTGCTATGTACAAGGAAAATAAAGTGAACTGATACCATATCTAAGGTATACTACATTCATGTTGGAAAAGCACCCAAATCTTTGTTTATTCTGGAGTATAAAACTTCCAGTAACTTTCTGCTGACATTATTATTTAATATTTCATTAAAATATTAATATAACAAGCATTTTAAATTTTATAAGAATAATTTAAAAAACTCCTCCCATATATATCCCATCTACATAAATCTGAAAAGGATTGTGTCTAATAGTGATTGCTCATCCCTGCAGACTTCAGCCTCAGTAATACAGCTGGAAGTGTGAAGGAGAATGCAGACTTCTTTTTCTTCCTGACCTAAGAACCTACAGTAGTTGTGGCAGCTTCTCACTTCTTGAATAGATTCTAGCTAATAGATTATGTCATTCTTTTCTTACCACAGTGTCTGCCACATGCTATTCCTATTTATTGCAATGTGAGCCTACTCTTTTTCTAACCAAACCATATCTTGAAACTCATAACCTTACTCTTCCACCACCCTCTCAAAAAGCAAAATAAAAACTTGCAAACACCTTTGCCCATAACTCTTATCTTCCTTGACATCTTTCATAAAAACCTCTACGTATTACTCTATAGCCTTTCTATAATTCATTCTTTTTTTTTTAAGATTTTATTTATTTATTTGACACAGAGAGAGAGATAACAAGCAGGCAGAGAGGCAGGCAGAGAGAGAGAGGAGGAAGCAGGCTCCCCGCTGAGCAGAGAGCCCGATGCGAGGCTCGATCCCAGGACCCTGGGATCATGACCCGAGCCGAAGGCAGAGGCTTTAACTCACTGAGCCACCCAGGTGCCCCTATTATTCATTCTTAATCTGATTTTATACATGCATGACTCATAGGTCCCTGCCTAGTGGACCTTCTGTTCTTAGATATAAAATCCTGGTTACAGGGATAAGCTGTATCAATGATAGTGGTACATTTTATTTACTTACTTTTTTTTTTAAAGATTTATTTATTTATTTATTTATTTATTTAAGAGAGATAGAGTGAGAGAGAGCACGAGAGGGGAGAAGGTCAGAGGGAGAAACAGACTCCCTGAGGAGCTGGGAGACCGATGTGGGACTCCACCTCGGGACTCCGGGATCACGACCTGAACCGAAGGCAGTGGCTTAACCAACTGAGCCACTCAGGTGCCTTGATAGTAGTGCATTTTAAAATTTGGTGAATGGAAAACAACCTGCATTCGAATCCCCTGGAGGTACAGTTAATAAATAATGCACATTTATCCATATGGTGATTTGTTTTGCTTATATTTGGATTCCTATGAAGTTTTGGCTGAGAGAAAAACTGCTAGCCAAAAAGAAGAAATACGTGGAGTTAAATTTCTTATGACAAAATTTTGCTTTATATGTTATCACTTGCGTATTTGTTTAGTACGAGTTAATAGCCAAAATATCCATCAACAATTGGGACGTGAAACAGATTGAGCAATGGCCATGTTAGACTGATACCTCTAATCTCCAATACAGTTTTTCCCACTCTCGGGTTATGCAGAAGTTTACTAATTTTTTATACCAGTCCTTGCTTTACTTGTTCACATTTAGGTGCCTGATGCTTGGTTTCTGGTATGAAAAACAGATCTGAGTTTATCTTATTCATGTGATTAGCCCATACCACTTATTTTGAAGTTCATCTTTTCCCCCACTGTCTTAAGGTTAGGAAGGGAGTTTATATCTCCTTTTCTGGCAGCCAACACTGAACCACTAGGGTAGTACAGAATAAGTACTAAACAAATATTTGATGAATAAATATGTGAACAGTTTCGTTTATTTCTTTAAGTTCTTGAAGTACCTTCATGTGCTGACTTCAGGGGAAAATAATGAACAAAACCTCATCTTTAGTAACTTAGTGCTTGTCCAGAGCAATTTAAATTCTTTTAGAGGTTAGAAAGAAGAAGGAAGAGGAGAAAGAGGAGGTAATTTTTATATAGAATTTAATCTTTGTGTAAATTATCACAGTAAGGTGCTGCCAGGTACAGCTGGAAATTCTCATTTCTGCCAGGAGCTAATGATAATGGCTGGAGAAGAAAAGTGAGACTAATGGGCTCACAGTGTGAGACTGGAAGTTGAATTCACAGACTAACACTTCCTCACCCAATTCCTCTCATGACCACTATTGCTTCTGGTGGTGCTCTGCAGGGCCAGAAAGAAGTTGCCCTCAGTCCCTGACTGCCTTTGTTTCTGGCACTGAGCCATATCACCCACAGTTGTAGTGTACCTGAGAAGCATCATGTTTGCTATGGGTTTTCTCCTGCTTATGGATGTTCTCATGTAAGTCTCTGCACAGTAATACCCAATAAATGACTGCTTACTGTGGTATTTATGTCTGTTTGATTTGCCAATAACTGCTGTATATCCAGTAATTTTTTTTCCAGCTAAAATGTATAAACCAGCAAATTGCCTTGGTCATGGTAGCCAGAAAGTGACCTTTTACCAAAAAAGAAAGAAAAGAAGAAGATTGTTTAATGCTTTCCAGCGTGATCATTTTTTATGGTCTGGTTGATTCTTTTCACTATATTTTAGAACTGTCTTTTAAAAATAAACTTTAGTTTGGATATCAGAGTATGTACAATGCTTGGAAGTAATGAATGGTTGTGGGCATATTGTATAATGATGAAAAGGTAGGCTGGTTTTCTCTATATTAACAGATGTTTCAAATAAGTGTTAGGATACTTTTTATAAATGAATATTCTGGTTTCTTATTTTCAGTCATCCTCGCTTCGGCAGCACATATACTAAAATATTTTTAAGCAAAGGCAAATTTTGTTTGCATAATTGTTATAATATTAAATAATGTAGTAAGTTGAATGTCATAGTGCTTGTATTTTACATAGAAATGTACACCTATTATGTTTCTGAGGCATTTTTGAATTTCTTTAGCTTAAATCAGTTCCTGGATTTTATTTTATTTTCCCCTTCTCTCTTCCTACATCTTTCTTTTTTTTCCTCATTTTATTTTTGTTTACATATTTATGTCCTACTTGAACATTAAAAATGTTTGTACATTTTGAAAATAATTTTTTTATTTTTTTAAAGATCTTATTTATGTATTTAGAGAGAGAGTTAGACTTGGGGGAGGGCAGAGGGAAAGAGAGAGAGAGAATCTCAAGTAGACTCCACACTCAGTACCTGTAGCCTAATGAAAGGCTAGATCTCATGACCCTGAGATCATGACCTGAGCTGAAATCAAGAGTCAGATCCTTAACTTCCCGATCCACCTAGGTGCCCAAAGAATCATTTTAAGCTTACAAAAAGTTGTAAGAATAAAAATAGCAAATAGAATGTTTATATGCTCTTTGCCCAGTTTAACTATTAGTAACACCAGTTTACTCCCCTTGCCTCTGATCTTTCTCCCTTCTCTTCTGTTCTCTTCTCACTCCCTGTGAGTATAATACACACACACAGCCATATATATACATACATACAGCTGACCCTTGAACAATAGGGTGTTAAGGATGCTGACCCCCCCCCACGTAGTCAAAAATCTGCGTATGACTTTGACTCCCCAGAAACTTTGACTCCCCAGATACTCAGGTAGCCTGCTATTGAACAGAAGCCTTACCAGTCTCAATAATCACCAAATATTTTTTTTATGTTGTACATGTTATATAGTGTATCCTTACAATAAAGTAAGCTAGAGATAAAATGTTATTAAGACAATTATAAGGAAAATACATTTATAATACTGTACTGTATCCATCCTGTAAGTTCATATATTTATTGAAAAAAATTGTGTAAAACTTGACCCCTGTGGTTCAAACCCGTGTTATTCAGGGGTCAACTGTATATGAATATAGTTATATATACACATTATGTATTATATAAACTTATAAAAGTAGTGTGTGTACTATATATACACTAATAGTGTACACACTATTATACACTACTTTTATTGAATCATTTGAGAGTAAGTTACATACTTCATGGTCCTTTACCCCCAATACTTTAACATGTGTCTCCAACAATAGGGATATTTTATGTGACCACAGTAACGCCATTTCATAAATTTAAATTAATGTAGTATTTTAATCTACTTTCCATTGTCAGTTTTGTTAGTTGACTTAATAATGTTCTCTATAGAATTTTTACCCTACAGTGCAGGATCTATTGTAGGGTAAGTTACTACTTTTAGTTGCCTATAACCTTGTTATATTGGTTTCCCGGGGCTGTTGTGACAAAGTACCGCAAACTGGCTGCCTTGAACAGCAGAAGTTTCTTGTCTCACAGTTCTGGAAGCTAGCATTCTGAGATCAAGGTGTCCACAGAGTCTTGCTTCCTCTGAAGGTGGCAGGTCAGGATATGTTCCAGGTCTCTCTCTTGTCTTACAGCAGCATAGCTCCTATCTTCATATGGAAGTCCCCCTATGTGTATGTCCATTTCTGTATCCACATCTTCCCCTTTTTATAAGGACACCAGTCATTGGGTTAGGGCCCACCTAATGACTTCATTTTTATCTCATTACCTCTCTAAAGACCCTCAAAGGTCATGTTCTAAAGTATTGGTGTTAGAACTTCAACATATTTTTGGGGAAAATATAACCCATAATACTTAACCTGTTTCTTTCTTTCTTTTTCTTTTTTTTTTTTTAATATATTTTAAATGTGTATTGTTTTGCTGTGGTTGCTATAACAAAATACAACAGATTGGGTGGCTTAAACAATAGAAATTTTTGCGTGGGTCTGGAGCTTAGAAGTCCCAAGATAAAAGTCTCACAGGTTTGGGTTTCTTCTGAGGCCCCTTTTCCTGACTGGCAGATGGTTGCCTACTTGCTGTGTCCTCATATTGCCTTGTCTTTTCTTTCTTTTTTTTTTTAAGATTTTATTTGTTTGACAGACAGAGATCACAAGTAGGCAGAGAGGCAGGCAGAGAGAGAGAGGAGGAAGCAGGCTCCCTGCCGAGCAGAGAGCCCGATGCAGGGCTCAATCCCAGGACCCTGAGATCATGACCTGAGCCGAAGGCAGAGGCTTAACCCACTGAGCCACCCAGGCGCCCCTAACTTGTCTTTTCTAAAACACTATTTGAAATCATATTTTTAGGATATACTTTTTAAAATTAAGCTGAGTAACTATACCAGAGACTTATATACAATGAATTCTGATTCAGATCCCTCCTAAAAGTAAAATGGTGTAAGCTGTGATCCAGATTCCTTGAAGAAATTTCATTTGTATATAGGAGCAAATCAGTTGTATGTTTCCGAATCATCCTGAGAACATTGTGTTTGGTACCATAAGAAATCATATAAGACAACTATTTTTCTTCACATTATATCTAGATTTTTATAAATTGCATATTCCCTAAATTGGAGGCTCTCACAAATGCTGCTTTTAAAATACCTTAATCATTACTTACAGCCTTTCTGACTTTATAAGATACATAAGGTCTTCCCAATCTTGTATAACATATAAGGTTCTTCACAATCTGTCTGCCTGCTTTCCTGACTTCAACTCTTGCAGAATATAATCTAGTTCACACTGAGCAACTTAAACTTCTCTAAAAGTTGCATATTCTCTCACATTTTATAAGCTAGTTCCTTTGCCTGCAAATACTCCACATGGCTACCCCAGCAGATACACATACCCTACTTCTCCCTCCCCTTCTCTGCTCTCTGCCCCTCATCTCCTACCTTCTACCTAATTAATTTGTGCATATTTTCCAGGATTCCCTGGGGGAGTCTTTAATTATACTTCCATTTACTCCCCCAACCCTCCCCCCACAACCACACCCAGTCTGCCTTAGATATTCCTCTTATGTGTTCTTTTAGCTGTACATACATAGTTCTGTCATGTTAATGGTTTCCATACTTTCCTATTTTCTCCACAAATTGTTGAGCCACTTGGGAATGTCTCCAGTTTTAATTTGCTTCCACAAGCCTATTCACAATTTCTGGCCCACAGAGAGTCCTGTGGGCATGTTTGCTGAAAGAATGAACAAAAAATGGTTGAATCTTCAGAAAGTATCAGGAAGAACCAAAACACATTAGGACAATAGGAGAACTTAGTCTATTCCTTGAGGGCCAGCTCTGCTCAGTTTAGTGTCGCCTAGAACATGCCATCACTAGTTAGTAGTTTCTGCCACATCACAGGAGGGAGTAATTTAGTCTTTAATTTCTCTGCTTCATATCTGAGTATGAATTCTTTGGTGTGTGAAATTATAAACAGTAGTGAGACTCATGAAGTAAGTGACACAAAATAGTACCTGAAGGATAAGCATAGTAGTATTCCAGTCATATATAGGTAGTTTAATAAAGATAATTTCTGGTTAAGTATACATGATTAATGCACAAAATATATGAATAGCAATTAAAAGCATGTTGTGAAGAAAATATAAAAAATTTATTAAAGATAAGTAGGAAGAATTTTGCAGACATGCTTCTTTTGAAATTTAAGGTTCTAATTTTTTTTGTTGTTTTTAAAGATTTTATTTATTTATTTGACAGACAGAAATCACAAGTAGGCATAGAGGAGGCAGGCAGAGAGAGAGTGGGGGAAGCAGGCTCCCTGCTGAGCAGAGAGCCCAATGCAGGGCTCGATCCCAGGACCCTGGGATCATGACCTGAGCCGAAGGCAGAGGCCTCAACCCACTGAGCCACCCAGGCATCCTGGGAGTGGAATTTTTCTATGCAGTCAAAGTTAAGTTGTTATGAGTTTAAAATAGACATAACTTCTAGTAATATGGTGGCTAACTGAACATAACAAAAATAAATAAATAAATAAAATAGACTTAACTAAGTAAGATGTTTTATATAAGCCTCAGGGTAATCACAAAGCAAAAAGATAAATAGAATACACTTTACATGCTAGATGCACAAAAAGATAAAGAGAATCAAAGCATACCATTTCAGAAAATCATCAGTTCACAAAGGAAGACAGCAAGAGAGGAATAAAGGAACTACAGAACAGCTGGAAACAGAAAGATGGCATTAGTAAATCCTCTCATATTAATAATTACCTTAAATATAAATGGATTAGGGGCACCTGGGTGGCTCAGTGGGTTAAGTCACTGCCTTCGGCTCAGGTCATGATCCTGGAGCCCCAGGATCGAGTCCCGCGTCAGGCTCCCAGCTCCATGGGGAGTCTGCTTCTCCCTCTGACCTTCTCCCCTCTCACACACACTCTGACTCCCTCTCTCACTCTCAAATAAATAAATAAAATCTTAAAAAATATATATATATGTGTGTGTATATATATATATACACATATATATATATAAATGGATTAAATACCCCAAGGAAAAGGCATAGAATAATTGAATGAATGATTAAAAAAAAAAAAGACCCAAGTATATGTTCACTATAAGACAATCACTTCAGTCTTAAGAACACACACAGTCTCAAAATGAGGGAATAGAAAAAGACATCCCATTTAAATGGACACCAAAACAGAGCAGGGATAGTTAAACTTATTTCAAATAAAATAGACTTTGAGGAGCGCGTGGATGGCTCAGTCAGTTAAGCATCTGTCTTCGGCTCAGGTCATGAACTCAGGGTCCTGGGACCAAGCCCAGCAGTAGGAAGTATGCTTCTTCCTCACCCTATGCCTGCCACTCCCTCTTCTTGTGTTCTCTCTGTCTCTCTCTCTCTCAAATAAAATCTTTTAAAAAAATAGACCTTCAATTAAAAACTGTAAGAGACAAAGAAGGTCATTATATGATGACAAAGGGGTCATTTCCTCAAGAGGCTACAATAGTTGAGTGTGTGTGTGTGTGTGTGTGTGTGGAGAGAGAGAGAGAGAAAGAGCTCTCTCTCTTTCTATATATCTGTATCTATATATGTAGATAGGTAGATCTATCTATCTATATATATGATAGGTATGTCTTTCTATATGTAGAACAAAAGAGCTCCTAAATATCTTATAGAAATACCCACCTGGGGGCACCTGGGTGGCTCAGTGGGTTAAAGCCTCTGCCTTTGGCTTGGGTCATGATCCCAGGGTCCTGGGATCGAGCCCCACATCAGGATCTCTGCTTGGCGGGGAGCCTGCTTCCTCCTCTCTTTCTCTGCCTGCCTCTCTGCCTACTTGTGATTTCTGTCTGTCAAATAAATAAATAAAATCTTAAAAAAAAAAAAAAAGAATAGGAAACAGATTTCATCTTTAAAAAAAAAAAATACCCATCTGAAGGGAGAAATCAACAATACATTAATAGTAGGGGATTTCAGTACTTCACTTTTAACAATGGATAGGTTATCCAGATAGAAAAGCATTAAGGAAAGTGTCCTAGAATTATACTTTAGACCAAATGGACCTAGCAGATAAATACAGAGTATTTCATCCAACAGTGGCAGAATACAGATTCTTCATAAGTGCACACAGAACCTTTTCTAAGTAGACCATATGCTAGATAATGAAACAAGTCTTAGCAAATTTAAGAAGATTGAAACCATACTAACTTTCTTTTTCCACCACAGTGGTGTAGAACTAGCCCAGATATAAACCCATATACAGTCAACTAATCTTTGGTGGGGATGCCAAGAATACTCAGGGGGGAAAGATAATCTCTTCAATAAATGTTGTTGGGAAACTGGATAACCACATGCAAAAGAATGAAATCTCTGTCTTGTAACAACTCACAAGAATTAACTTGAAAGGGATTGAAGATGTAAATATAAGAACTAAAACTGTGAAACTCCTAGAAGATAACATAGGGGAAAAAACTGTTTGACATTTGTATTGGCAATAATTTTTTGATATGACCTCAAAAACAAAGATAAACAAATGAGAGTATATCAAACTAAAAAGCTTTTGCACAGCAAACAGTCAACAACAGGCAAACTATGGAATGGAAGAAAATCGTTTCAAACCATATATCCAATAAGGGATTAATATCCATATTATATATCCACTATATATGCACCTCAATAGCAAAAAACCAACCAAACAAAAACCAACAACCTGAGCAAAGGATCTGAATAGGAATTTTTCCAAAGACATACAAATGGCCCACAGGTACACCGAAAGGTATTCAGCATCACTAATCATCAGGGAAATGCAAATCAAAACTACAATGTATACTTGTTAGGATGGTTTTTATAAAAAAAAAAACAACCAAAAACAAAACAGCATATAACAAGTGTTGGTCTGGATGTGGAGAAAAGAGAACCCTCATACACTGTTGGTGGGAATGTAAATTGGTAAAGCCATTATGGTAAAGAGTATGGAGGTTCTTCCAAAAATTCAAAATAGAACTCCTACATGTTCCAGTAATATATGCAAAGGATATATATGCAAAGTATATATGCAAAGGAAACAAAATCTAACTATATATGTAAAGGAAACAAAATCAGCATCTCAAAGAGATATTTTCATTCCGTATGTTCACTGCAGCATTATTCACAATAGGGAAGATGTGGAAACTACCTAGGTATCCAACAGTACATGAATGGATAAAGATGTGGTGTATATACAGTGGAGGAGTATTTACCCGTGAGTAAGAAGGAA
The DNA here is from genome assembly GCF_963455335.1 of Martes martes. Lineage (NCBI taxonomy): Eukaryota > Metazoa > Chordata > Mammalia > Carnivora > Mustelidae > Martes > Martes martes. The sequence continues at coordinate 67,111,152 of NC_137889.1, read as the reverse complement.
CTCCTATTTGCAACAACATGGATGAACCTAGAGAACATTATGCTAGGTTAAATTAGGCAGAGAAAGACAAATACTGTATAATCTAACTTATGTATAGAGTCAAAAAAAAAAAAAAAGATGCCAAACTCATTCATAGAAACAGAGAGTAGAATGGTAATTACCAAGTCTAGGAGGTGGCAGAGATGGCATCTCCTGGTCAAAAGGATACAGAACTTTAGTTACAAGATGAATAAGCTCTGGGGACCTAAAGTGCAGTATGCAAGTGAAACCTATAGTTAGTTAATACTATAATTAATAATGCTGTGTTATATATATATGAAATTTGCTGAAAGAGTAGAAGTTAAGCACTCTTACCATACACACTAAAAAAAATGGTAAAACTATGTTAGCTGATACGTTAATTAACCTGATTGTTGTAATTATTTCATAAAGTATACCTATATGAAATCTTTACAGTGTACACTTCAAATATATACAGTTTTATCAATTGTATTTTAATAAATCCAAAATTTAAATAAAATCATATTTATGTGTATGATATCTGAACATAATAAAAATATAAGGGAATACACCAATGCCTTAATAGTTGGTGCTGGCATGGAGGTTGTTTTTCTCTTCTAAATTTTTTTTAGTATCTCTTATTTTTAATAACATAAATATATTGTGTTTGGAAAATGGTAACGGGGGTATATTATACTTTAGAAAAAAGGTTAGTAGTCTATAGGGATAAGATGGGGGAAAAATTTTTTTTTTCAATCATTCTAAAGAATTGACTACTAATAGAATACAAATATCATTGGTTTATTTCTCAGAGATTAATTTAAAATGTCCCTTGGCCAAGCACTAACATTTGACAATTGCTATATGAAATGAGTAAGCTTATAGTCTAGAAAATGTATGAAATTACTAGCAAATAATGGGATTTTCTATATGGCTATAACATAGGTCTTTTGGGCAAAAATAGCCAGTGATAAGTATTCGGAAGTTGGTGGAGACCACATTTATGAAGAAGCCTTTATACCTTATTAAGGAGTTGATACCTCATCTTATAAATAGCTAGGAATCATTAGAAAGGCATAGAAGGGAAATAATTATATTTAATTTGTTCATGAGGAAGATGGCAGTGTGAACTTTGAGCTAGAGTTGGAAAAGGGGAGACAGGAAAATCAGTTAGGAAGCTATTCTAGTGAACTAAGCAAGAGATGAGGATGATGGTAGTTAAAACATGGCAGAAGGGATAAAGAAGACACTCTAGATAACTGAGCCCTAATAGAAGAAGTTGAAGATGACCTTAATATTTTAAACTGGGATTACTGGGTGAATTGTCTTACTAACAACTGAAATATGTATTACAGTAAGAGGATGAAATATACTTTTTGAGAAAAATAAATTGAGTTTTGAACATATTATAGTTGAGACATTTTAATATGAATTTCAGAATATAGTAAGGTAAGAAATTATAATAATAGGATAAATGATAGTTCTATTAAGTAATTTTTAAAATCCTCTTTTATCTTACAACTATAGTAATAGATAATATTAACATGTAATTGATTGAGGTAATTAGAACATCTTTTCCCGACTCTTCTGGCTCATTAACACCATCCCAGCCTTTCTTATCTCTTATTTGGACTAGCCAACAAGCTTCTTTCTAGTCTCACTACCTCTTTATATATTTAATATACTGTTGATGGGTCTGTCTTCCAAATGGGTAGTGTGACCATATTATTCTCTTCCATTGAAATCATGACTATAGTGGGATTCCTTCTTACAGAACTACCCCCCCCCACCAATCTCATCATTGAGACCTCAGCTACCCACATAGAAATTATGCCTGTAGTATATTATCACAGGAATTTTCTGTCTCTGACAATCTGTTTTCAAATTATCTTTTACAGTGAGTGAAGTCTGTTCCCTATAATTTCTTCCTATTGATTTTTATTCCATCTCCAAGACCAAACAAAGCAAATTTAAATCTCACTTTAGTCCTTCTGATACATGGTTAATTCTTGAATAACATGTATTTGAACTGCATGGGCCTATTTATACATGGATTATTATATAGTACAGTACTCTAAATGAATTTTCCTTTTGGTTTTCTTAATTTTTTCGTTTCTCTAACTTACTTTATTATAAGAATACATACATAATATATATAACATACAAAATATATGTTAATTGACTGTTTATATTATTGGTAAATCTTCCTGTCAATAGTAGTCTACTAAGTTTCTGGAGAGTGAAAAGTTATATACGGACTTTTGACTTGGACAGACGCCTCTATCCCCCACATTTTTCAGTAGTCAGCTCTATAAATATAATAGCCATGACTACAAAGTCTTTTTTTTTTCTATGAAATCTTGGTTATACTTTGTATTTCTCTTACGACTATCTTTACTCTGCCGTGTATTATACCTAATGCTGTTAGCCTAATTTTTTGTCTTTCTCATTATCTGTAAATAATGACTTAAACTTAATAAGATTCCAGGAAATATTCAGTGGGTAGACCTATAATTCTAATTCAGGTCAAGTAACATAATTGGCATATGTAATAGATTTGGTTGTATGTTTTGCACTTCCATATCAACCACCTCAATATTTTTGTAAAATTGTGTGATACATGCATGAACATGTATGATGCATATGTACTCAGAATATTAGGAGTGTTGTCCCAGATGTTCACTATTACCTAACTTGTGAGCATGGTTAAGTTACTTAACCTCTCTTGACAGTAAATAGATAATGTATATGAAATAAGGGCAGTCGGTTTTAAGCACTATGACAGATTTAAAATAGGTGTAATACTGAACAATCACATGGCCACTGACACAAGGGAATTGTGATGTAAAGGAAGATTAAATCTTCTTTACTGTGGTAACACAAAATAATGAGGGGTAACACTTTTTTGATGTGAAAATGCATTCAGTAGAGAAAATTAATGGGTAAGCACCATGTCTGAGTTTCTTGCAAGGACATCTGAAGAGTTATTTATTATTCCTGTGAAAATGTGTTCAGCCTACTCTTTACGTAAAAGTGTCTACAATTCATGCATTACATGTTTATAATCTAGCACTGGTTGATAGAATCTGCATTTCAACTCCAAAAAATTAGTGGTTATGGATAACGGGAGATTGATGATCCCATAAAAGAAATAAATTATGAATTCATGGTCTGGAGTTGTAGAGTTGAAGGAGAAAGATTTTATTATAATGTATGACTTGAAAGTAGAGAAAAGCATTTAAAAAAAAATCTTTTCTCAGCAAATTTCTTTCATTGCTTCTCAAAGTCCAGTGTTTCATTCAGCAAATATTTATTGGTACCTACCCTGTGCCAAATACTTTGCTCAAATCTGGAAAGATACAAAGATGAATATTATAGAATCCTGTCCTGCAGGAATTTACCATTTATAATGGAAATAACCAGTGCAGAATGTGATGAATTAGAGCACGATGACAGAGCGACTAACTCTCTCAGGGAATGAAGATATTTAAGAGACATTTGAGCTGGGTATTGAAGGATTTTCTGTCTCTAAAAATATATTTCCTGCTTGTTTGAGTGTAATTGATCTTTTAGGGCATTCATCTGATCATATCACCTTTTTAGACTATATGTACATATCCTGGTTTTCTAAATATAACTATTTTTGCTGTTGGTTTTATGCTTTACAGTTTTCATATAAACCAAAAATAGTTATTTAAATGGAGATGGAAGGTTTCTTTCTAGGGTAAAGTCTGAGCTGGTAGGCAATCCATGGAATTAGGAAAAATCTAATCCGTGATGTTACCAGTTCCTTCTGCCTTGTTCTTCCATTCCGTTGGGTTTATTCTTTTACAGTCAGCTTTCATATTCACATTATAGCCCTTTGGAAAGAGACAAATAGCTTCTCTTTTAAAGGGTGACTAGGAAGGTGGGTGCATCACTTCTGCTCATATCTTAAGCACTAAAATTTAGTCTCCTGTTTGCTGTTAGCTGCATGGGAGTATGGGATGTGTAATATCAAGCTCAGTTCCCTAAAACTGCAAAGCAGGATGGGTCTGTTGCTAAAAGTAAGAAGGATAAAATGGATTAGTGGGAGGGATTTAGTTGTTTATGCTACATAGTAAACCAGGAAACTGATATTACAGAATATGCCAGGAGAAAATTTCTGGTTTTATACTTGGGAGTTCTAATGGAGCAGTTTATTAGCTTTTTTGCTGTCACCTTATTTTATTAGAACTGTCTTTGTCAACCTTTGTTTTTCTTTCTGGATACTACCTGAAAAAAACAGACACTAATAGGAAAAAGAAAGGAAATCCCAATGGTAGAAAGAAGAAACTAAGGGGATTAACTTGAGTCTCCTGAGGAGGAAATTTTTGTCTGTTTCTTATCCCTGGTTGTCTGTGGAACAAGAACTAATTGTGGAAGGAAGGGAAGGTCAAGAGTTCTAGAGTAAGAACAGCAAAAAAACAGTTGGGAAAGCTTTATTCACAGTAAGTGGTAGGTTACCCCCAAAGGGAGTTTGTACTATACTTCTGGCATTTATCAGGAAGTAGGAAAAGTAGGTCACCAAGGAAGAAATGTGTTGTGGCAATGTGACAGAGAATATGGTGTGGGCATGTGGTCCAGTAAGATTAGTTTACCTTTCTCAGTTCTCTGACAAGATGTTCTGAAGTATAGGAAACGTATTTAAGAGATTACTTAACTATTTCCAGTTCTCAGGAAAGACAGCCAAAGTGTAAGTCCAGGGAAGGCACATTCTTTGGTTTAAATTTATCTAAATGTATCAAGAATATGGATCGCTTAGGCAAGTTCAAGAAAGGTATATTCTTCTGGTTTTGTACTTATCAAGAACATAGGCTCTTTTATGTGTGAGAGAGTTGCAGAAAAATCTTAACCCCTTGCAGAAAGAAGCCTCCTATATTTAATTCATATGATGAAGTATCTCACAGTAGTGAGATAGTATCAAAATATAAAAGTAGAATTACCAGTCAGAATGCCATGTAATTGCCCTGAGATGTGTGATTTCCAAGTGCTTGAAAAGATTAACAACTCATTTCTAAATCAATAAACATTAGTTGCAGGTATTCCATCTATCCTCATCCATCAGCAAAAAGATAATCTAAGCAGAAATAGGAATCCAGATCCTAGTATCTCACAACAGTTTACATGACCCACATTCATTGCTAATAACACTGACAGGATATGCCATATGAACTTCTTGGGTGAATTTATTCATTATTGATCTTACCACTTACAAGGGCTTACGTAAGACTGGTGGTACCCAAGGATGAGACTACTAGACACATCCTTAGAGTTTTAATTCTTCTCTCTCTCTTTTTTTAAACAATATTTATTTGTTTATTTATTTTAGAGGGAGGGTGGAGGGGGCAAAGGGAGAGAGAGAGTCACAAGCAGACTCCACACTGAACACTGGAGTGGGACACAGGGCTCGATCCCACAACTCTGAGATTGTGACCTGAGCGAGAATCAAGAGTCAGATGCTCAACCAACTGTGCCACCCAGGCACTCTTGATTCAGGTCATAAGAAGGTAAAATTCTGAACAGTATTAATCTCCTTCAGAAATATTTCTTAATTTAAATGTTCCTAGCATTAAACTTAATGCCTTTGTAAAAGTAAATGAGACTCTTACGTTGCAAATGATTCTTTTGGATCTTTTGCAAAAGTATAAATTGAAGATATCATTCATTTTTCTGCATGTAACATTAATCATCTTGAATTACACATTCTTTATTCATCCAACAATTAACAATGTCACATACCTATCTAGGCTCTAGAACAGTATTGTCCACTAAAAGTTTCTGTGATATGGAAATATGTATTATCCTTTATGGTAGCCACTAGCCATACTACTGAGGAACTGAATTTTAAATTTTAACTAAAATTTTAATAGCTATAATTAGCTGGAGGTTACAGTACTTGTGGCAAAACTATCGAGATACAGTGGTTAAAAATAAAGTCCCTGGACTACCTGGGTGGCTCAGTTGTTTAAGTATCTGACTCTTGATCTCTCAGCTCAGGTCTCGATCTCAGGGTCGTGAGTTCAAGCCCAGAACTGGGCTTCACACTGGGTGTGGAGTCCACTTTAATTAATTAGTTAATTAATTAATCAAAGTACGTAGGTAAATGCCTACCTTCTCTCTCTTTCTCTTTTTAGAGATTTTATTCGCTTATTTGACAGTGAGAGAGGGAACACAAGCAGGGGAATCTGTAGAGGTAGAAGCAGGTTTCCTGCTGAGCAAGGAGCCCAACAGGTGGGGGAAAGGGGTGCGCTTGATCCCAGAACCCTGGGATCATGACCTGAGCTGAAGGCAGACGCTTAACAACTGAGCCACCCAGGTGCCCCAGTCCCTACCTTCTTGAAGTTCATACTTTTCTACTGTGATATCCATCCATGAACCAGTTTAAGCACTTTATTGTTCATAACCTTACTTAAGCCTTTAAAAAATTCTGTCACTTGTTTTGAAACTTTTAATTTTACTTCTTGCTGTGGACTGTCTTGCGACCCTCTAAAATTTATATGTTGTAGCCCTATTCCCCATGTCACTCTACTGGAGATACAGACATTTAAGAAACTAATTAAGGTTAAATGAGGTCACGAAGGTGAAACATCTACCAAATAGCACTGGTATCTTTTACAATAGTCAAGTTATGGAAGGATCTAAATTCCCATTGATAGATAAGTGGATAAAGAAGTTGTGGTATGTATATACAATGGAATATTACCCCATCTCAAAAATAATGAGGGGGAGGTGAACCATGAGAGACTATGGTCTCTGAAAAACAACCTGAAGGTTTTGAAGGGGTGGGGGGTGGGAGGTTGGGGGAACCAGGTGGTGGGTATTGGGGAGGGCACAGATTGCATGGAGCACTGGGTGTGGTGAAAAAACAATGAATACTGTTACGCTGAAAATAAATTAAAAAATTTCAAAAAAATAATGAAATCTTACCACTGTGACAACATGGATGGACCTAGAAGGTACTACGCTGAGTGACATAAGACAGAGAAAGACGAATACCATGTGATTTCACTTACATGTGGAATCTAAAAAACAAAACAAAAGAACAAACAAAACAAAACAAACAGACTCATTTCACATACAGAGAAAAAACTGGTAGTTGCCAGAAGGAATGGGTGTGGGTGGATGGGGAAAATAGGCGAAAGGGATTAAAAGGTACAAACTTCCTGTTATAAAATGAGTAAGCCATGGAGATGTAAAGTACAGCTTAAGGAATATAGTCCATAATACTGTAATCACTTTGGTGACCAATGGTAACTAGACTTACTGTATTAAATATTTTGTAGTATATATAAATATGGAATCACTGTGTTGTACACCTAAAATTAATATTGTATGTCAGCTCTACTTAAAAACAAAACAAAACAAAACAAACAAACAAATAAACGGTGGCCTTACGGAAGAGGAAGAGACACCAGACATCACTCTCCCTCTGTCATGTGAGGACACATTAATAAGTGTACAAATCCGCAAGTGAGAATGAGAGCTCTCATCAGAAACTGAACCTGTCCAAACCTTGATCATGAACTTTCCAGCCTCCAGAACTTTGAGAAAATAAATCTCTATTATTTAAGCCACTCAGTCTATGGTAGTTTGTTATGACAGCCTGAGTATATTAAGACACTCCCAGACTACTTATTCTTCTCTAGTATCATGATTCTCTTTAGCTTCTGTACTTTCTAGTTGTACTGCTAGTTGCAGTTGCTGTTAAATCTAATTTTCTAGTTACGACTAATTGGGAATTAGTACTAATGTGCAGATTACTACTAATCTGTGGTAACTCTACAGAATATATTTGCTTTATTACTTCTGCTTCTTGTATTAACATTATGTTCATCTTTGCCTTCCAAGTAATTTTTACCTAAATTTTGTATATGCTTTAGGGACTCTCTTTAACTTTAATTCTTTGAGGAACTTTTCCTCTGCTCCAACCCCTCCCCCTCCTTGAATTGCTATAGAACTTAGAGATTCTATAAGAATTTCTACAACTTAATAGATGTTTCTTACCTTTCTGTTTGATATCCTTAAACATGTGAAATTCTTCTGGGCTAGGCATCTTTTTTCATGAACATCTTCAGTTAGCTTAATCCTGATGAAACAAGAGAAGTTGCTTACTCAGGCCAAGGACATTTATTGAATCCATACAAATTGTTGTTTATCCAATATATCAAGCCTAGCAATTTGAAAAATGTGTTTGATAAATCTTATCTTTGGATATTGCCCTGAAATATTGAGCAGATACTTATTTCAAACAAAACCTCTGATATTTTACTTTGCATTCTAACAAAGCAAACGTAATGTAGATTGCCTTCTGACAGTACCTTGAACCTTTTTTGAATTGGCAAAGTATGAATGAAAGTAACAGGAGAGATGATTCTTTCTAGGTTCCTTTAAACAAAATTCGTGTTTTACATGGAGCACTGGGTGTAGTACATAAACAGTGAATCTTGGAACACTGAAAAAATACAAATTAATTAACTAATTAATTAATTAATTTGTGTTTCCAGTTTTCTACTTTGCTTTAGTATTATAGGGTCACTAATATACCAGAGGGAATATTGGTATGTATGTTTTTTTATTTTATTAAACTCTGCTCTATGAAATAATATTTAGAAAATACTAATGATATAAGTGTTAGAAATAGGTATTTTAAGTATTTTTTCTTCATTTTAAACATTTTGGTGCACTATATAAATAGTTAAGGAGAATTCTGGTTTTCATTATTAGAAAGCTGAGTATCTTAGTTACATCTTTTCAGCAGAGCTACTGTTCCGCAAAGTTACATCAGTACTTAACATAGTTTGGCAAACTAAATTTGAAGTCATTGCATCCTGGTTGTTCAGTAACATATTGGCAGCAGAAAGATTGGCAGTGTTCATTCTAGGCAGTTTGTTCATCCAAATATCAAGACGAGGCCTAGTCTGCCTTCTATGTCTATAGCTGCCAATTTTCCTGTGGCTTCTTTATTTCTTTATCCTTCTATCCAGCTGCTACTCACAGCTATTGCCACATTTGCCCTCTGGCTCATGGGATAGAATGCTTAGCTTCCCCTGAGGCTGCTGTTAATGCTTCCTTTTTACTCTGCTGGCTGGGAATGCACTTGGCATCCTCAGTCTCAAACCTCTCCTCCCTCTTTTTTTCCACAGACACCAAGCACTTAAGTAGCACTTTCAGCCTCCACCAGTTATCAGTAGTAGCTTTCAACCCCTCATTTCTGGTCTGGTAACTCAGCACACTGTCCCAGGAGAGCTTGACTAAGCCAATTTGCCTCCTCTTCCCTCTTTCCTCTATCTTCCTTTTCTCTTTTACCTCATGACCCATTTCCCTGTCTCCCCTTTTATTTTTCTTTTACTCTTCTAACTCCTCCCCATGATTTTTTTCTTTCTCTTTTTAGTAGAGTAGATACTACAGAGTTAGGTAAATATTTGTAGTAGAAAATAAAACAGTAGTAAATATTAAAAAATTCTTAAAGTTTGCCCAACATTTTAACTGGTTCAACTCAAAAAAGGTGTTTTTGTTTTGTTTTGTTTAATACCTTAGTCTCTTTGCTACCGTATGACTATAATGTAGGTTCTATATTATAAGTTCATGGGTATTTTCTTTTTTTCTTTCATATGCACAGTTGTAGATTCTGTATTTATATAGGCCTACTTGTTCAGGTCAGTATATAATATGGTGAAAGATAAGAAGTATTCCCAGCAAATATTTCACAAGGAAAAGACGAGCCACTTAGGCATTTTTGTTTGTTTGTTTCTTTTGCCTAAAATGATTTAAATATGTAATTTGAGTTATTTTTCAAACTAACTCCCTTCTGAATAGTCTATGAATATTAGCTTTTCATTTTTCAAGTAGTGGTTTGTAAATATCTTTAGAAATTTATAATCTAAAAAAAAAAACTCTGTATGACTTGTGGCCCAAAGATTAGAAAATAAAGATAATTCTGTTAATTTGGGGATCAAAAATAACAGTGTTCTGCAGGCCTTAGGCATTAACTGCTAACAATTTGTAGGACAATTCTATTTTTTTTTTAAAGATTTCATTTTATTTATTTGGCAGACAGAGATCACAAGTAGGCAGAGAGGCAGGCAGAGAGAGAGAGAGAGGAGGAAGCAGGCTCCCTGCTGAGCAGAGAGCCTGATGTGGGGCTCGATCTAAGGACCCTGGGATCATGACCCGAGCTGAAGGCATAGGCCTTAACCCACTGAGCCACCCAGGTGCCCCTTGTAGGACAATTCTAAATGCCTAAAGAAGAGAAACATGAAAAACTCATATTGTTAATAATAGACCTGAATAAGGCATTTAAAGCCCTGATCTTCTTCCTGCCCTCATTCGCCTTTGTTTTAATGCTTTCGGGTGGAGAAAAAAACTTTAGGTGAAGTTTGCGTTTTATATATCTGATTTGTATTCTTTTTCTATACCCTATTTAACCAAAATATATATTTACTCTTATTCTGCAATTAAGTCTGCTTTGTAAAGGTGCAAAATGTCTTTCTCATCATAAAACCCTAAATGTATTTTTAGTTTTATTAAATTTATAAGATTTAATGTTGGGTTTATGTTTAAAAGAGGCATCAACCCATAAAAAGTTACTTACCTTTCCAGAACCTTCTGTAGGAGTGTCAACCATTCTGTTTCTTTGCTGAGACAAGGGGAAAGAGGAAGAGCAAGAAAGGAGAGGGGCATTCCTAAGTAAAAATTCTGAGTTTACACCTCTTTAGAAAAGAAGGTTTTACATATAATGTTTCACAGTCTTAAATAGATATAAAAACTGCATCACTGTTCCCTAATGTTTGTATTAAGGACACAATAATCAAAAGATATCTTATTATAAAAAATGGAATAAACCTTTTAAAGCTGTGCGTTTGACCCCTGCCAGACTGTAATGCCACACGTACCCTTTTTCCACCACCCCTGCGGCAGATGGGTGGGTACTGACAATTTCAGCATTTGGAAATTCTTTTTGAGAGTGCCTTGGTCTAATTTTAGCCTATTTAAAAAAATTCTACCCTCAGGAAGTCAACTGTTGCTATTTCCATTTTATTAGGCATGTTCTGTGTTGAAAGTACTGAGACTCCCAACAATGATGCTCTCAGGTTTTCATGTGCCTTTATACAGCACCTGGAATACTTCTGGGACATAAGGGTTGTATGATACCTTCATAGCAAGCTTCTAGAAATCATCCAAGTGCTTCATGCCCTTGAAAAAAAATTTTTTTTAAGTTACTCTTACAGAATTAACCAGAAAAATGTAGTTGTTTTTTTTAAGGAATCTTTCCTTTGGTAAAGTAGTAAATGTGTTTTTAAAGAGTAGTGTAGCTTTTTTGAGCAGTACTGCCCTATTTCTGCATGCAGTACTCCTTGCTAATGTCCACAAAATATATGCATTAATACTCATAGAAACAGTACTCATAATAGCCAAACAGTGGAAACACCTGAATGTCTATCAACTAATGAATGGATTAACAAAACATTGTATCAATGAATACTATTCAGCCATAACAAGGGATGAAGTACTGATACATGCCTACACCATGGATGAACCATGAAAACATGCTGCTAAGTAAAAGAATCCAGACACGTATTCTTACTTTTAGGTAGTTGTTTATTATTAGTGTTTTTTATTAATAGATAAATTAATAATATGTAAGAAATTATTAATAGCATATAATTCATAAGAATGGCTAAGAAATTATTTTAGTGAATTTTATATTCTGAATGTGGCACATTTTATTGTCCAAGTAATTGGCAAGGTACATCCTAGTCCTATTTGAAACATTATTGTCATTCTATTTGAAAACATTTGTGCTATTGCTTTCATCATATGGGAGTGTTTTTTCTATATTACGTATGTAGTGGATATGGCAGGTTTTTCCTACATTACATATATGTTAAACTACCCTTTGGATGTGGCTCTAAGTTCTTTTTACCAGAGCTTTTTTGGCTCTTTCCTTCCTGTCTATAAGGCAGTCTAATAGCTTTGTTCGAAATCAGTCTCCTTGTCTCTGATGGTTGCACCTAAGTTGCCTTGTCTGCTCCTGATATTTCCCAGCATTCCACATCTTAAAGTTATTTTTAGTATCTGGACTTCCTTTTTAAATTGATCTGGGGAGTTTGCATTCATTTACATTCTTTTTTTTTTTTTAAGATTTTATTTATTTATTTGACAGAGAGAGAGAGAGATCACAAGTAGGCAGAGAGGCAGGCAGAGAGAGGAGGAAGCAGGCTCCCCGCTGAGCAGAGAGCCTGATGAGGGGCTCGATCCCAGGACCCTGAGATCATGACCTGAGCCGAAGGCAGAGGCTTCAACCCACTGAGGCACCCAAGCACCCCTCATATCATTCTTTAGACAATTGAAATCTTTAAAATTATAGCACTTTGAAAAATAATAAAAGCCATTAATAAGTGTGTTTTATTTTCATCTGGAAATATGATTTACTCAGGCACAGAAGAAATAGGTGTTGTGAATGACTTTGATCAATTTATGAAAAGCAGCAGTTATTATTATGTACCTTCAGGGATCACTGATCAGCCTAGCTAAGAATAATAAATGAGAAAAAACATATTTCCTGCCTTGATGAGAGGATCAGTGTTCAATGGAGTACAAAAAGCAAACTGGATAGGTAGCCAATTATCAATCACTTACCAGAAGTGAGGGTTTGTGCTAATAGTAAAATGTCGTGTTACCTCCAATTGACATGATTTGGAATGCTATTCTGAATGATGACAAGATATGTGAAATTTAGGAAAATATGGACTTAGAGTGTTTTTTTTTTTTAAGATTTTATTTATTTGAGAGGGAGAGTGAGAGAGAGCATGAATGGGAGGGAGATGCAGAGGGAGAGAGAGAAGCAGGATCCCCACTGAGCAGGGAGCCCAATGCAGGACTCGGTCCCAGGACCCTGTGATCATGACCTGAGCTGAAGGCAGAGGCTTAACCCAAGCCCCTGGACTTAGTTTTTTAATTCAAGTGATTGTCAAATGGCCAGATACAGATTGTATTTGTTATGCCCATGAGGACGAACAAGAATAAGGCACTTTTAAATTAGTGTAGCACAAATATTTAAAACAGATATGATAGACTCCAAGCTCCCATAAATTGGGCATTGGTTTACAATTATGATTGATTACTTATATTATTTACAATGTGTTATATTATAAAACCTGACCTGTGATCTCCTGAATGGGCATGTGTCTTGTTGAAAATTGCAGGTCTTATAGGGATTTGAAGTACTGTTTGTTAAAAAGATACAACTTTTTCCTCTCCCCCTTTGAGAATTAAAGTAATCCTCTATTTCTAAAGATTTTAAATCAGTCCTGGTCTGCAGCTGCGTAGGATAGGAATTCTTTAATTTACTTGGTAGATATGTTCAGTGTGTACTGCATAATTTATGAGTGACACCCTAAATGGTTAATTATGGACCCAGGTTTCCATGTGCAAAACATTGCATGAACTAAATATTGCATATACTCTTTTAAAATACTTCATGCTAAAGTGTTAAAGCACTCTTACTAGCAATGTTTCTGCTTAAAAGTCTCGTGGTATTTAACAGCAACTGTAACCAATAAAAAGTTGTAGCTCCTAAGCACATTTTATTCCTAGTACCTTATTAATAATAGTAGTATTTTAAGTGTGAGATTTAGAAATTACGACCAAAGAATGTGTAATAATAATAACTTAAACTTGTATATATTTAACATTTATAAATAAATTTTCACTTCTTAGTCATTTGAGCCTCATAATGTCCTTGGGGGCTGGTAAGAGTCCTAATTTTCTAGAGACTCAGGCTGATAGACAAGGTTGCACAATTAATAAAGATCAAAAATTCAAAATCAGGGGGGGAGGAGGGACGGGAGAGGGTGGTGGGGAAATGGACATTGGGGAGGGTATGGGCTATGATGAGTGCTGTGAAATGTGTAAACCAGACGATTCACAGACCTGTACCCCTGGGGATAAAAATACATTATATGTTTATTAAAAAAAAAAAAAAGTAAATTTCTCTCAATCACTTGGAAACCCAATGGAAAGGAAAAGTTGGATCATCCAAAGGAACTAGATTAGGGAAAACAGAACAGAAAGCTGCATACTCATATTGCCTTTAGGCTCCAACATGATGCCTACAGCTTCAACTGGGAGGCAGCAGGATGGACATCAACATTGCTCTTCCCAGGGCCTCCATCTTCTGCAGGTTCTGTGGAAGGGGTGCATTTATAAAGTCATTGATAAAGGAGGACATACCCTAAAAAAAAAAAAAAAAAAAATTCAAAATCACATTTCCAGAATCCAAATCCATTACCCTTTCTTTCTAATTATATATTATAGTACTTCATAATTTTCAGAGCAATTTTTATACATCTTATTTGAACTTTGGAAGAATCCTCTGTTGTAGATAGAATAAGTGTTAGGTTAGTGGTTTTTTAAATAAATCTGATAGTCCAGAAATCCTAGCCAGAGTAGTTAGGTGAGAAAAAGTAGTCCAAGTCCTCCAAATCAGAAAGCTAAAGTAAAATTTTCCTAATTTGTAGATAACATGATCTTATACACAAATACCCTAAAGACTCACACAAAAAACTATTAGAACTAATAGATGGGGGCCCCTGGGTGGCTCAGTCCGTTAAGCGTCTGATCCTTGATTTCAGCTCAGGTCACGATCTCAGGGTCATGAGCTTGAGCTCCACATCAGGCTCCACATCTGTTTAAGATTGTCTCTTTCTCCCCATCACTCCCCACTCTCTCTCTTAAAAAAAAAAAAAAAAAAAAAAAAAGAACTAATAGATTATTTCAGTAATTTTGCAGAATACAAAATCACCACACAAAAATGTGTTCTTTTTTATACACTGACAATAAACTGTTTGAAAAGGAGATTAGAAAAACAGTTCCATTCAAAATTGCACCAAAAACAATAAAATACTTAGGAATAAACTTGAGAGGAAAGACTGATAACACTGAAAACCACAAACATTGGTGAGAAGAAATTAGGTACAGATGTCAAAACATCATATGTTCATGGATTTGATGACTTAAGCTTAAAATGTTCATAGTACCCAAAGCAATCTGCAGATTCAGTGTAATCTCTATTAAAAAATCCCAATGTCATTTTTTTTACATAAATCGAAAAAATAATCCTAAATTCATATTAAACAACAAAAGATCCTGAATAGCCAAAACAATTTTGAGAGGGGAGAACAAAGCTGGAGGCATCACACTCACTGATTTCAAAGTATATTACAAAGCTACAATAATTAAAATACTATGGTACTAACATAAAACAGATATACAAATAAGACCAGTGGAACAGAATAGAGAACCCAGAAATAAATCTATGGATATATGGTTAGCTGATCTTTAACAGGGTGCCAAGAATATACAGTAAGGAAAGTGTTGTCCCCTAAAAAAGTGGCACTGGGAAAACTGAATATTCACATGCAAAAGAATATAATTGGAAACTTATCTTACACTATATGCAAGAATCAACTAAAAAATGGATTAAAGACTTATACATAAGACCTATAACCATAAAACTTCTAGAAGAAAAAATAGTGGAAAAGCTTTGTGAGATAGATCTTGGCAAAGATTTCATGGATATAATACCAAAAGCACAGACAACAAATACAGAAATAGACAAGTGGGCCTATATTATACTAAAAAGCTTATGCAAGGCAAAGGAAGCAATTGATAAAATGAAAAGGTAATCTATGGAATGAGATATTGAGAAAATCTTTGAGAAGATATTCTCCAACCATTTAGGGCCTAATTTCCAAAATATATAAGGAACTCCTACAACTCAATAACAACAACAACAAAAAAAAACAAAAAAACCCTAATAGTCTGATTTTAAAAATGTGCTAAAGACTTGAATAGCCATTTCTCCAAAGAATACTTTACACTAATAAGTGGCTGATGTGTGAAAATATGCTCAGTGTCATTCCTCATCAGGGAAATGCAAATCAAACTACAATGAAAAACCATTTCATACTTGACAGGATGAGTATTCTCAAAATTAGAAAAGACATGTCCTAACAAATACCATTGAGATTTCACTCATACACAGAATTTAAGAAACAAAACAAAGAAAAAAAGAGACCAAAAACCAGACTCTTAGAAACTGGTGGCTACCAGAAGGGTGGTGGGTGGGGGGGATGGGTGAAATAAGTGAGGGGGATTAATAGTATACTTACCGTGGTGAGCACTGATTAATGTACAGAATTGTGAAATCACTATATTATACACCTGAAACTAATACAAAACTGTACATTAATTATAGTAGAATTAAAAAATAATACAGGGGGAAGTGGTTATCTGTATCAAATGGTGTAGCTTGGTTGAATAAAATAAAGATTAAATATTGACTTTAGGATTATACAGTGTATAGGCTGTTAACTTGACAATGGAGTTTTGATATTGTGGTTTAAGAAATAATAGAATAAAAGTGATTAGAGCTAGTGGAACTATGTAAGATATCAAGGGGAGAAGAGATTTGGGCAATAAATTACAGGTGAAGCAGGGGACAGGGTGAGGGAGAAAAAAAGACAAGTCCTGGTGAGGATGTTGCACTCTTCTACACAGTTGGCGAGATGTAAAATGGCTGAAGTAGCAAAGCAGAAAAGGGTGTTGTTGTCTGGCATGAACAAAAGAGAATAGTGACTAACATTGGCAATAACTCTCTCAGGAGTCCTATTTTCTTTCTGATATTGAATGTGCCAGAACCTTTCTGAACTCTAGAATTTTGCTTGTTCAGCCTATCTAGAGTACTCTTTCCTCAACTACTTCTTTGACTGTCTGATTTTTATCCTTTAAGTCTCAAGTCATATATCACCCTTCCAGATGAACTTTTCCCACTCATTCTGTTCAAAATTTTCAGTGATTGTGTATCTCATCACTTTGTTTGTAGCATTAATTACTATTTGACATTATCTTGTTGAATAATTTGTATGTTAACGTCAGCCTTACCAGAAAAATGAGAACAGGGACTTTGTCAGTGTTTTTCACTGCTCTGTCCCCAGTTTTTAGCATGATCCCTGAAATATAGAGTAAATCCTATGCACAGTGGTAGAATAAATGAATGAACTTAGGGTCAGGGGGTTTTGTGGCTAAGGATGTTCAGTGGTAAACCAGAAGAGGGTGGTCATTTCTTGAATTTTACTATGTGTCAGCCATTGTTACAGACATTCTTTTATATATTATCTTCTTTTATTCTCCCTCTGTAGATTTTACCCCTATTTTAAGGAAATTGAGGCTCACTAAAAATAAGTAACTGCTCTATTTGTCACAGTTGGCCTGAAAGGAGCCTTTTGATTCTTTAGCAGATTCTGTCAGGGATGCTGGTAGACTGGGTTTCCACAGTAGAAGCTATTCTCTTTCGAATTGGAAGTCTTCTGAGGCAGTCTCAGATGCTAATGAAGTAGAGAAAAGGAGAATACCTCCAGGGACCAGACAGAAACCATAATTTCTTGAGGCATTAGGGCCATCTGCAGAGCTTTGGGTTCTTGTTGGTTTGAATTCTATACTTAATCACCTTCTTTCAGTGGAGAAAAGATCAAAATTCAACTAATTTATTTAAAAGCTATTTTTATGAGTCTAAAACAGCAGTCAGCCAACTATGACCCATGGGCCACAGCCAGCTTGCTGTCTATTTTGGTAAATAAACTTTTATTGGAAAACACCCACCATGTTTATTTGTTTATATAGTCTATGACTGCCTTTGAGCTGTAATAACAGAGTCGAGTGATTGTGATAGTGATCATATGGCAAAGCCTGGACTATTTACTATCTGGCCTTTTATAGAGAAGTTTTGCCAAGTCTGATCTAAAGCATAATTAGCACCAAGACATAAACAAAACTAAAACCAATTCTTCCAAAAAGCCAACAATCAAAAATCTATAAAAATCACAAGATTACAATGGTTAAATTTCTAGCTGACCTTGAACATTCAGCCAAAGATGGGACAACCCTTAATTTCCTTTGCTGCTCTAAATCTCTGCTTTTTAAATTTCAGAAGTGCTTATTCAGATGAGATAATTGTTCTTTTAGGGAGTAAACAATTCTTTCATTGTAATGCATTTTTTTACACTATGCTGTCACATTGAGAGAATTTACCACTCATAATCATTGAATCATATATGTTGTGTATTTTGAACCCATCTCAAAAGTATCAAAACAATCTTTCCAAAGTCGACTTTCCTGAATAATTTAGAACCACCATGTGAGAGCAGTATTTTTAGTTTCATATGTAAATATATTTACTTTGAATAATATGTAATTTATAAATATTCAGGGAGTGGAATATTTTATTTAATTTTATGATCAACTGAATTAGAATTCACATATTTAGTAAAAATGACATGATGACAATGTTGTTATCTTTTTTTAGCAGGTTCTTTGATAGCTCTGGGCCACCAGTGAAATATTAATAGGACCCTCAGTCTAACAGAATCTGGAGTACTCTTGTTACTTTGCTGTGTTATCCGTGAAATGCAATAAGCCCCTCTACATTTTGCTTAGGGATGATTATCTGGCTTCTGTGTAAACACTTTAGCTGACAAGTGAAAATGTGTGAGTGGGCACATGGGTGGCTCAGTGGGTTAAAGCCTCTGCTTTCGGCTCAGGTCATGATCCCAGAGTCCTGGGATCGAGCCCCACGTCGGGCTCTCTGCTCAGCGGGGAGCCTGCTTCCCCCTCTCTCTCTGCCTGCCTCTCTGACTACTTGTGATCTCTGTCTGTCAAATGAATAAATAAAATCTTTAAAAAAAAAAAGAAAAAAAATGTGTTTGAGTGTGTTGAATGGGGGAAAGAATGAAGGAAGAGGAAGTTGAAGCTATTCTGTCATGAGATTCAGGCAAATAACTAGCTATGTATAAGTGAATAATTTGTTTCAACCCCATCCCCATTTCCCTGCTGCTTATACATAGGAGACTTTCTGTAGATATCTGTTAAATTTTTATTTTAATTGAATTCCAGTATAGGACAGAACATGTACAGAGACATACAAGAGGAGTAGCAAGTTATTTTGGCTAACAGTGATCCAGTCTGACTAATGTAGAAAAGAGAGTAGTTAAGTCTTAACACCATAAAGGGAGTTTGAGGTCAGATATTTAGAGGGACTTGAATGTCATGATAAGGAGTTGGATTTACTCCGTGAGCAAAGGAGCATTTAAGAATTTTGTGGAGAAGAGTGGTATGACTGAAGTGCCAATTTAGGAAGTTTACTCTAGTAACATCATATAGGATTGAGGGAAGGGTAATTTCGACAGTTGTGCAATCAATTTAGGAGGCTTTTTCCAATGTCCAGATATAGGAGCCTGAAGCAAAATGGTGACAGTGGGAATGTGTGGCACAGCAGACAGATCTATAGGTAGTTTTGTAGGATTTTGTATCAGAATAGGAGTTAAATGGTATGCTAAAGTTTTGACTTTAGGTGACTAGAAGATGGTGGTGAATTTAACATAAATGGGAAGTCAAGAAGAGGAAAAGGTTTTGGAAATAAATAGTCATATTCATCCTAGGACAAGCTGAGTTTTAGATGTTGGTGCAATACCCAGGTGGAGGAAGTGAGAAAATTTAAGCTCTTCTTACCCTAAAGCACAGAGAAAAGAGGGAACACGAGATCAAAGTATAAACATTTTGCAATAGAGAAGAAAATCAAGAAAAAAGTTCTATCCTCTTTTTGAAGTCAAAGGCCAGATAATCTGCTGAGAAAGTAAGTGAGGCAAGGATGTAATGTAGAGTATATACTGAAGGGAGTATTATATTAGTGAACTAGAAACACAAAAATAATCAGAGTAGAATTTGAGGCCCAGCTTGGTAAAAGCTTAGTACAACTATTGTTGTATGTTTTGATTTTTCTGTAATGAAGCATGACAACCTATATATAGGAGCTAGAAAAATAGATCATGGGATTTCCCAAGATTGTATTTATGAAGTAGATATGAGAAGAATCAAGTTGGGGAAGAGTCTAGGTTGCTTATAAAAAAATTTGTTGAAAATAAACACTGTGGGATCTGGTATGGGTTAAAATAGGTCAAGGAGGTCTAAGGAAAATGTAAACTAGAAGATAGGTTAGTTATCTATTGCTGTGTAACAGTTTGCTCCAAAATTTAACAGCTAAAACAACAGTAGGCCTTTCTTATCTTGCATTGTCCATTCCAATCAGGAATTTGGGAGTGGCTTAGCTAGGTGGTTCTAACTCTCATTAGATTGTTCCCTACATGTTTGTTGGAGCTACAGTAATCCAGAGGTATGACTGGGGCTCGAAGATAGGCTTCTAAAATGACTTGGATCACATTTGCTGAATTGGCAGACCTCAGTTCCCCTACCACAAGGACCCCTCTCCGTAGAGCTGCATGAATAACTTTACCATATGACAGCTGACTCTCCCCAAAGCAAGCAATCGAAATTGAGGAGGGTGGGAGGCACAATATCTTTTATGACTTAGTCTCAGAAGTCCACTGTGTTATTTCAACTGTATCCAAGTGGTTATATAGATCACCTGTATTCAGTATAGGAGGGAACTAGCAAGACCATGAATACCAGGAGGTGAGAATCATTAGAGGCTCACCACCATAGAAGGAAAACTGGAAAAGGAACTGACATCTAATAAGAACTTACCCTATAAAAAGCATATAATTTAATTCTTGGCAATAATTTTATGAGGAATGTATTTTTCATTTCAGAGATGAGTCCCAAATTGAAGCTTTGAGAACTTAACCATTTGAGCCAGACTTGGAATCCAGGTCTGTTAGCCCGTTCCTATAATATTTCATGATATGGGAAGCAAATATGGTTGTAGTGGTTTAGTATATCTACTTTGAGAGCATAAGGTTATTTGAGATTTAATTGATGTAATTTAGGCAAATTATCACTGTACTCAAATAGTAAGCCAATACTTACTGTTTTTATTATGTATCTTTGTAATTTAAGAACTAAAAGAAATTATAAGAAGTAAGGATAAAAGACATGTTT
This sequence comes from Martes martes, assembly GCF_963455335.1. NCBI lineage: Eukaryota > Metazoa > Chordata > Mammalia > Carnivora > Mustelidae > Martes > Martes martes. The sequence goes on along the minus strand of NC_137889.1, from coordinate 67,090,179 downwards.
CAAAGAATAATTAACTGGCAGGAAAGAGGTATGGTTATTCAAGGACATTTAGATTTGAGTTATTTGGATTATTACATCAAAAGTATATGAACGCTTAAAGGTGACTGTAGTGAGCAGAGAAGACAGACTTCTAGAGGAGCCATTAGTATGAATTCTGAACCCATCAAGATTGATGACAGGGAATAGAACTATAAACCAAAGGCTGAAATAATTGAAGGAAATGGTATATGCTTCATAAAGGCAGTTCATAATTTACTTAAAATAATTTGGTGAAACATTAAAATGAGAATATAGCAGTATTTTAAGTTTTATGATAACTGAGTGTTTAATGAAAATTATATTTTTATCTCAAAAATATATAAAACAAGGTATTTCTTTAATATTATACATTTATATGACAGTTATACTACTGAAGTTTGTTTTATGCTCTCTGCTCTCTACACCATTTTGTACATGGTTGTTTTCACGTCTCTGTCTTCAGTGGACTGGGAGCTTCTCCACACAGGCATGAAATGCCTCATTTATCTTTGTCCTGAAGTGCCTAACACAATGCCCCAAACATAATAATAGTGAAAATTAGGTAAATTAGTGGCTTGTCAGATTATACTTTTCAACTCACTCTGTAAAGGAGATAGATTATATTCATATTGGGATGTGCTTGTTTAACTGATATGAAAAGTATGAATTTCATATTTGTTAATGCATCTCATTCTATAGGCTGTGGCACACATGGTGGGAATGAAGGCTCAGAGAATCCTTTGAGTAGGGCAGCCATCCTTCTTGCACTTCAAAAAGTAGCAGTTAAGGCCCCTAATATGTACCAATAACTGTCTTAGGCATGGGAACCAAACATGAATGAGCTGTGAAGCATGTCTTTAAGATAGCTCAGTAGTGGAAGAGACAGACGTATAAACATCATTTAAAAAAAAAATTAATTAGGGGTGCCTGGGTGGCTGAGTTGGTTAAGTGTTTGACTTTGGTTCAGGTCATGATCCCAGGGTCCTGGGATCAAGTCCTGCATGGAGTTCCCTGTTCAGCTAGGGAGACTTGCTTCTCCCTCTTCCACTCCCCCTGCTTGTATTCCCTCTCTCACTGTCTCTCTCTCTCTGTCAAATAAATAAGTAAAAATCTTCAAAAAAAAAAAAAAAAGCTCTCTTTCCCTCTCCCTCTGCTCCCTCCCCTTCATCCGCACATATTCTCACTCTTTCTCCCTCAAATAAATAAATCTTTAAAAAATAATTAATTGACTTTTATTATTAGAGCAGTTTTATTTTTTTTAAAAAATGGAGAGGAACAGAAAGTTCCATATACACCCCTCACTCTCCCTCCCCCCATAGTAATAGGGATATTATTAACATCTTGAATTAGTGTGGTACATTTATTACAATTGAGACAGTATTGACACATTAACTAAATTCCATATTATGTTAAGGTTCACTTTGTTTGTTTCACCTTCTGTGGACTTTGACCAATATATAACACATCTTTACTATTATAGTACCATGCAGAATAGTTTCGCTGCCCTAAAAGTCTCCTGTGTTCTGCCTTAACATTCTTCCTACACCTCCTGTTACTCTAAACTCCTGGCACCACTGATCATTTTATCATTTCTGTAGTTTTTCTTTTCCCAGAATGTCATATATTTGGAATCACACCATCTATAACCTTTTCAGATTGGCTTCTTTCATGTGGCAGTACGCACTTAAGGTTCTTCCATAGCTTTCATGGCTTGATATGATGGTTCCTTTATAGTCCACTGTATATATGTACCATAGTTTATCCGTGCAGTTATTGATGGGTATCTTAGTTACTTTTAAATTTTAGCAGTTATTAATAAAATTGCTATAAATTTTCATGTAGACATAAATTTTCACCCTGTTTGGGTAAATACCAAGGAGTACAGTTACTGAACAATATGGTGAGAGTGTATTTCATTTTCTAAGAAACTGCCAAACTGTATTCCACTAAACAATGTTACTCCACTAAACTTTTTTTAATATACTTAGTTATGTTTTAAGATAGAGTTATCACAGTGGAGGTTAAGATAGAGGTATCATAGTTAAACACAGAAGCAGAAAGAAATAGTCATGAAGAATGCACTAAATGACAGTTCTGAAAAAAAGAGCGAGGGAGATGTCAAGAAAATGTCAGCATCAAATTTGTAGAACTGTGTAGATGTTGGGTTTGGAAGAAAATTCCAGAGCTCATAGTGGAGAATTCTTTTTTTTTAAACAACTTTTTAAAATTTATCTTCTTTTGATTTTGAATTTTTAATTTTTAAAAAAGATTTTATTTATTTATTTGACAGAGAGAAAGTACAAGCAGGGGGAGCGGCAGACAGAGGGAGAGGGAGAAGCAGGTTCTCTGCGAAGCAGGGAGTCTGATGTGGGAGATCACATCAGATGTGATCTCTGTCTGTCAAATAAATAAATTAATTAAAAAAAAAAAAAGCCTCACTGGGGCACCTGGGTGGCTCAGTTGTTAAAGTGTCTGACTCTTGATTTCAGCTTATATAATGATCTCAGGGTCCAGGTTTAAGCTCCAAGTTTGGCTCAGTGCTCAGTGCAGTCTGCTTGTCCCTCTCCCTCTGCTCCCCTCCCCTACCAAGCAAACAAACAAACAAATAAAATCTTTTCTTTAAAGAAAGATGCCTCACTAATGCCCACTGTAGCACTGTTGTGTGGAAAAATGCAGAATTCAACATCTTCAATTCAGGAAGTAATTCAGAAGAATTGGGCCTGAAACTTCTTATGAATAACCAATTTATTTCACTTATACATTTTTTTAAAAGATTTTATTTATTTATTTGACAGAGATCACAAGTAGGCAGAGAGGCAGGCAGAGAGTGAGAGGGGAAGCAGGCTCCTGGCTGAGTAGAGAGCCCAATGCGGGGCTCAATCCCAGGACCCTGAGATCATGATCTGAGCCGAAGGCAGAGGCTTAACCCACTGAGCCACCCAGACACCCCATCATTTATACATTTTTAATATATATACAATACATAATAAAATCTGCCTAAAAAGTCTGACAACTGTTTCAGTCAGTATAAAATTAAAATTCTGCATGATAAAGCACTTTGTTATAATTATTTTGCAGTCTTCTTTGTATCTTAGCAATATATAAAATAAGGGTTCATCTTATCATCAGTGGAACCTTAATCGGTGAAATTATTATATTTTATGTGTGTGTTCAGTGGATCTCAACTATTTTATGTGTGTTCATTATATCTCTAGAGCTGCCACAGCAGTTTTAAAACATTTTGACATAGTTCTCTTACCTATAAAAAGATAACATGGGTTAAATTCTAGTTTCTGTGCTTTTAGCTAAATTAGATCAGTGCTGCTGGTCTTGTCATTCTAATCAGAGGTTCTGATAGACATATACATCTTCATCGATTGTGTCTGATAATATTTTTTAATACATGTTACCTTTGGAGAAGAGAAACAATGAAGTAATTAAAAAGACACTGAAATAATATTCTTTAAGAGGACATTCTTAATATATAGTATTTTAATAGGTTCAATTTCTTATTTATAACAAGTAATACTCTCCTTTGGGTCTAAATTTACTAAGCTTTCAAATAACTGTCCATCTGCTAGGAATATTGAGACTTATAGCTAGAGTTTAAATGATGGGACTCAAGGGTCATTGATTAAAAAGAAAAAGTAGCCAGATTGGAACTCTCAGCTTCTGAGTCCTCAATCCCTTATTCCTAGAGTTGCACTATCAGATATTTTAAACTTAGAAAAAGTTTAATCCAGTTTCAGGCTCTGTTCTGGTAGATCCAAATATGGTACACAGAAAGACATCTATCCTGTAAACATGAATGAGAGGAAGAGAACAATTAGATAATGCAGTAATGTTTTTAGATGTGTACATAAGCTCTTTTTAGAAAATATTTTTTAAATTACTTGACGTCAGCATATGTAAGTTAAACAGGATTTGGTTCATAGTAGTTTCTTCCTTTAGAACTGTCTTTACAAGAAGGATGATAAAGTGAAATATAAACACCACATGAGAAGTGAACTGGTTTCTAAACATTTCATTCTTTTTTTTTTTAAATAAACATCTTATCATTGTTACCTTTAGTGTGGGTACAGTATCTCCTCAGGTCATTACATAATGCAAAGTAGATTTTAAATTTTTTTATATATTTGATAGAGTCCAAATGCTTCAGTAATGGTCTGACTTACATAGTGTTTACATGAGCTTTTTTGTTACACTGTAAGCCAGTTCTCTGTAGGTGCTTTCCAGAATGATAACATGATGCAATAGACTAGATATAAATCAGCTTTCATTTTAAAAAATGATAGTTTAATGAACAACTTTGCTTTACAGGGTTGTTTTTTTTTTCATTTTTAGAGAAGTATTTGAGCTTTTTCATCTATGTATTTGAGTAGTACTGCTGATGGGAACATTTTCTGCAGCTTAGATAATGAACAGTGAGCTTTTCTGAAGGTAAGCAGTGAGTTAGGAGTATTATGATTTCTCCCTTCCACAACAAGTGAGAATTGACATTTTAGAGAACCAAGCAGCACACAGAATACTATGAAAATCTGGAACCTAGCAACTTGGAGAGTGAAAATGAACTCCGGAGTCATTAGTGGCTGAGTTTGAAGAACCACTCATTTTCTTTGTATTGCTTTAAATCCTTTCAAATAGCATATAGTGGTGGCCTTTAAAAATATATACTGGGATGCCTGGCTGGCTCAGTCAGTGGGTTTCAGGGTTGTAAGTTCAAGCCCCCTTGGGTATAGAAATTACTTAAAAAAAATCTTAAAAAATTATATGTATATATATGCACACACACTATTTCTTAGTCTATGTCTTTTTAATAGTATAGTTTCTAAAATTACAAAAAATAGTGAAAGATAGAGTTTAAGGGTTATATTGATAATCTTAAATCTGCTTATGTTCCCTTTGTTGATATTAAAGTCATTATCAATATTTATAAAGGGAATAATTTTCATAGAAGAAATGTGAAAGAATTAGCTGAAACATTTGGCTAGACATTTACTCCTCTCTTTGAGCCTTTTATTGGAATGCATTGCTAAAAGTGGTTCAGGGTATAAGCAAATTACTTCATTTTGATTCTAGATGCTGAGCTCCTAATAGCTTTTAAATTTATACAGTTTCTGTTTAGCTGTCAAAACATTTAATTATATCATGCCCAAAGGTGTAAAGCTGTCAAATAAATCCAAGTTTAGGCATAAACATTCGGTAAGTTACAGGCGCTACTACACCATAGTTGGTACTGGACAGCTTGTGAACCTGTTTTAGGGGAGGGGGTGTGTCGAGGAACATTAACTCAGCAGGTACAGAACAACATTGGCCCAATGAATTGATGATGACTTGTAAAACAGCAGGTAGTAATGCCCCCAGTCTTTATAATTCCTTTCTTTGTAAAATAAAGCAGACCAGAAAGTGTGGTGGATTCTTTGGCTCAATTTGCCCTGTAAAAAAGCTGTTTTTTGCAAAATTATGTACCCTCTTTTCTTGACTTAATGCTATTCTTTTTTTTTCTCTTCAAAAACACATGTACTCTGTTCATAATTTATACTCTTCTCCCTTACACAAAAGTCTCTTGGCATAGGAAGAATAATCCTCATGGCACTTATAAAGGAAGTATTGACCCTGAACAACAATTTAGAAGTTTAACAATTTTCTATGTAAACATTTTAAAGCTTTTTAAAGTGTAATTGATAAATTAAAATTACATATATTTAACATGTGCGTGGATGTTTTAGAATATTTTTAAAAAATGGAAAATGTTTAAGTTTTGTCTTTATCTGGTTATTTCATAAATAAAAATTCGGGGTATTTGATGACATTATTTGGAGGCCGATTGGTAGCATAAATACTAATGCGGACTTCACTAATGCAAAATTCACTAAGAGGTAGGGGAGTAAAGTAAATTAGTTCTACTTTGAAGCTTTTATTTTCTTCCCCTTTCAAAATGAATGGGAAGGCCCTTGAGAGGCCCTTGAATGAAAGCTGCTTTTCATTAGTGCTACCAAATACCTACTTGAAAGAGTTGAGTTCTAACTGAACACCCACACAAGAGAAAGGGAAAGCTTCCTTTTTCTACTGGAGGACCATCAGCTAAATAGCTCTTGGCTTCTCTTTTCCAATCAGGTGGTTTCACATCAGAGTTAATTACTCCAGTCATTTATTCTAATCACCCTCCTCTTATGGCTAGCTGCATTCTGTCATAGGGTGGCATCGTTTGAAGCCAGTTAAGTTTGAAAACCACTGCAGGGTACTTGAGGCTCATTAGTGAGGCCTATCCATGCCTGGCTTTGGATTTGCTCCCTGATTAACTCTGCATCTCTCTGCCTTGCTCCCTCCTCCCACCATCCACCAGCCCCCACTCCTCAAGGCAGTTGCTCTAAAGAGGAATGTTTCAATTAACTCTTGCTTTGCTGTTTATCTTTTCACCCATGTATTTAAGAAAAATTAAATGCATATATTACTAATAATATAGTTGTTAGATTCTGGCCTGTAACTGCATCCATTAAATAGAATTGAAGTGAAAAGATAGACATTCTACAAAGGAGAGTTATATTTTTGAAAAACAAAGGAGGAAAATGGTGGCCTCTCAGAATGAATACATCTATGTCCTTGATTCAATTCTCCTAACCTAATAAAGGTCATGATTCCAACTCTGATTTTACAATACTCTAGTGTGTCTTACGGGCTTATCATAGGAGTTATCTGGAAAGCTTTTTAAAAATCTCAGAACAGATTTATTTGTTTGACATTGTTGTTTATTATTATAGTATTTTAATTTAAAAGTATTTGCCATCCAGCACATTTAAGAGATACTAACATCATAAATGCAGATAATGTTTGTGCCATACTTTTTTAAAAACAAAAGAGATTAAAAAATAAGAGAAAAACGTGGTATCAGTATCTTGAGTAGAAAGTTTGAGACAGTATTGTTACATGAAAGTATTTAAAACACTTTCCAAAATCAACAAAAACCTATATTGAGTTTGGTATTTAAGTGAAAATGTTTATTTAAATAGGAAACGAGAAAAAATTTTTGGTTCTTTTTACATGGTAGTTTGATTTAAAGAAATCAAATAGTTCATGTGTCGAAACAAAATATGATACACATTAAAATACATGAAATCACATTTTTTTAAGTTGCTAATATCCATGGATGTTCAGAAATTAGAATGAGCTCTGACTGATTATTCTTATCCCAAAATAGTTTAACAGCTTGCTTCTTAAGAGTCTTTGGATTTAGCAAATAACAGGTTCATATTCTCTATCTTGCTCTAAAGGCTGATTTTTTTTTCTAATTTGATTTTTAAAATCTCCTCATGAATATACAGTTAAAGTAATGAAAAAGAAGACTGGACTATAAGTTTCATATTCAGCTCTATAAAAATTTATTGAATGTGTACTATGTGCTAAGTTCTAAGGATGCAGATATTACCTCTGCCTTCCAGGAACTCACATTTTAGTGAGGAACACAGAAAAATAAACTGTAATACAAAGTAAAAGTTTTAGTTTTAAAAAGCCATATATGTAAAAGTGAAAAACAGTTGAAAGGACAAAAGAACCTGTAAGTGAATCCTCCAGGTCTATATGGCCTTTCAGATTTGGTGTATACTCAGAAATACTTAATAATGACATTAACCTATAATATATGTGAAACTCATTGACAATAATTCTTAGTATGAGATGGTTTCATATTTTTAGAATTTTTATACTGTAGCTTTGGCATATACTATTGTTTCACAGTTTTTCGAGTGGATTTGTAGTGGTTAATAACATGGCTTTAGGAGTCAGATCTGGGTTCAGGTTGCAGCTCTGACATTTATTCGCTGTGTGACATTAGGCAATTTACTTAGCATTTTAGCTTCATTTGTTAAAACCTGGTTTTTAAAACATAGTGCTTATGTCATAGGATTATTGTGAAGATTAAAATAATCCATGTAAAACATTTAGCATATAATTAGCTCCATCATAAACACTCAATAAATGTTAAGTATTGCTGTTATTGTTATTATGTTGTTGTTTAGCTGGTCAGTGAATTTCTTCCATGTTGACCTTCAGATGCATTTTCCCTGTATAACGAATGTATTGTCTTCTAGAACCTTTGTCAAGTTTATGATTGACATCGTTTGCGTCCGTCTTCCTGACATTGTTCAAGGGAAGATAAAACCTTGAAAGATGATATTGTAATATCCAGTTCACTTTTTCTTCCTCCCATGTAATCATTCTACCCCAAATTTGATTGTATGGTTAACAAACTGTAGGCATTTCATTTGCAATGGCTAGTAATCACAGAAATTCTTCACATTTTCTAAAATTCTGCCAAATTAGCACTGTATCAACTGGATAAAGTTTCTGTGGTCAATTTCATGCTTCTCATACAATGCTTGAAGCTCATAGTCCCATAGCATAGACACTGAATTGTGCAAAATCACAAGAATTTCTTAAATGCCATTCATTCATTCAGCAGACATTTATTAGGGGCCTACTGGGTAATTAGGTCTGTGATCACAAAATTGGAAGAATATGACACCTGCCCTTTTGGGGCTGTCATTATGAGGATCAAACAGAAATGACAGTAACTAATGAGGGAAATAGATTAAGTGATGTATTTGGTTTTTCATTCAACAAATATTTTGTAAGTTCCTGCTACTTACTAGTCTTTGGGAATATAATAGTGAGAAAGACAGCATAGTACTTGCCCTTTGGGAACTTGTTGTTCAGCAAGGGATATGGACATTAAATAAGAAACTGAAATAAACATATAACATGATAATGTATAATGTAATTTAACAAATAATGTAATACTTCTGTTATGTACCATGAAGAAGAAGCACAGGCTCCCATTAAAACATTTAACATTTTATTTATTTGTGTGTGCATATGTGATTTTTAAGCAATATTTATTTACTGAGATATAATTGACATATTAGTTTCAGGTGTACAACATAACAATTTAGTATTTATATATATTGTAAAATGATCTCAAGTCTAGTTAATATCTGTCACCATACTTTTTTTGTTTTGTTTTGTTTTACTTTGAGGATGAGGAAATACCTTATTTTACTTGCTGAAAAGGTTGCGGAAGCCTTAACTATAGGATACTACATTTGATCTTACTCTTTAAGCATGAGTAGGAGTTTGTCAAGGAGGGCACAAGGTGATGGATAGGGCATTGCAGAAGTAAGAAGTAGTGTGAACAAAGATCTTGGTGTTCTAGTCTAGTACACGTGCTGGACTTTATACAGAAGGTCGAGTGCAATATGTGTGTTAAGAGAACTGTAAGCAATACCTATGGAAAGATGAAACTGGAGGCAGATTATGTGACTAATCTTTAATGGTTTGTAAGTAGTATGAGCTATTTTGTTTGGGGTAATGGGCCCCAAAAGATGCTTGCCAGACCAGAAGCATCAATCAGTATTACTTGGGAACTTGTTAGAAAGGCAAATCTTGGGCTTAGGTCCAGATCTATAGAAACAGAAACTTTGGTAGGGGGGAGCCCAGCAGTCTGTTTTAACAAGCCCTCCAGGTGATTTCAGTGTATGTGAAAGCTGGAGATCACTGCTTCAGGGAAAGGAGAACCACCAAAAAGTTTTAGGGAGAATTGTGACTTAGCCAAATTTTAAATAGCAATTCATGTGGAGAAGGAATTAAGGGAGGGAAATTTTAGAGGTAAAACGGTTTGGATAGTCTTAGAATAATTAAACTTAGAAATAATGAAACAGAGAAACAAAAATAGCCATAGTGCAAGGGAAAGAAAGAATGAATTTGAAAGGTATTTTGGAGGCTTACTGTCTGATTAGATAAGGCTTTAGAGGAAAAGGAGAAAGGAGAAGTCAAGGTGACTGCCACATTTCTAAATTGGCTGGGTGAAGGACTACATAACCAAAAAAGCAAGCAAGAAAGCAAGTTTAAGAGGAAAAATTATTCTTTTCTTGATGGATTAGGTTTGAATTACCAGAAGCATATCAA